>NW_019253129.1:0-1225 GCF_002742605.1 Olea europaea var. sylvestris | reverse complement strand
AAAGAAAAAATACAGAAAATTTCCTATACTTCAACATTTGAGAGTTTAATGTATGCTTATAGATTTGCACACATCCAAATACAGCATTCATTGTTGGAATGCTGGCAAATACTGAAGTAACTCTGGGATGGATATTTGAGAAGAAGTTAAACGAGTTATTCAGTATTCATAGAGAACTAAGAATTACATGATCATATACAAAAAATCAAACTAATTAGAGATAATCGGATATTCTGATTTTGATCATGAAATATGACTGCAACATTTTGTCACTAGGCTGTATATGTTGAATAAATTGAAAGATCGCTTAAGTTATTCTGTAATAGTAGCAGTCTTGTATTCCAATAGGAATTCAATAATGTCATAGCTTATATACATTAAAAGTTCCTGATTGTTAAAGAAAGAATTTAGTGTGGTCAAATTTTCTATAGAACATATTAAATCAAATATTTAGACATTAGCTTGAAGGCTACGATTCCCTTATTCTAGGGATGTCAACGAGCCGAGCAGAGTTGAGTCCGAGCCTAAAAATTTTGGCTTGAGCTCGACTTGGTTAAAATGATCGAGCTTTTTTACGAGCCGAAGCTAAGCCGAGCAAAAAAATTTCTGCTCCACCCAAGCTTTCGGCTTGGGCTTTTCCTAGTCGAGCTGGGCAAGCTCGATTTTTTTTTAATATATCTGCCTACCTTTTAAGGCAGCGAAAGGCAGCAAACAGCTTGCTGCCTTTTAAGGCAGCAAATTGGCTGCCTTAAATGCTGCCTTTTATGAATTTTTTTTTAATAAAGGCTCGCGGGCCAGCTCGGGTTCAGCTCAAGCCTCAGCTCGGTTGCTCTAAGCCATGAGTTGGGTCGGCTTGGACTTTTTTCGAGTCGGGCTACAGGCCACCCGAGCCGTCGAGCCTTTTTGACACTCCTACCTTATTCTATCGGGGTCCCTTGTTGCAAGGCCGTTACACCAGTGGGATACTTTGAATAAATTGGAGTACATATAGGATACATCGTTGCCAAAACCTTTTCTCAATATATCTTCCAAACTGTTGGGAACATGGAGTGAAAATATTGTACTTGACAAATGCATTTATTTTATAATGAGTATGACGCCTCCTTATTTTCTACTACACTATATTTTTTTTTGGGTGTATGACTCAGTTGGTAGAGCATTGGGCTTGACAAGCATTCCTTTTTCCTTTGGCGGTATCTGCTCAAGACAAGCTTGAAACAAATCT
>NW_019253128.1:0-1225 GCF_002742605.1 Olea europaea var. sylvestris | reverse complement strand
TGACTTCGGGTTTGTTCTTTTCGCCGAATTGCTAGTCTAATTCGATTGGAATCGAGCCAATGAAAAGTGGCTTTTTGATTTCATGATAACTTTGGGTTTATTCCTTTTTGTTGAATTGCTAGTGCAATTCGATTGGAATCGATCCACTGAAAAGTGGTTTTCGATTTCAAGATAACTTCGGGGTTGTTCATTTTTGGCAATTGCTAGTCTAATTCGATTGGAATCGAGCCAATTAAAAGTGATTTTTTATTTCATGATAACTTCGGGTTTGTTACTTTTTGGCGAATTGCTAGTTTAATTCGATTTGAATCGAGTTAAAGAAATGTGGTTTTTTATTTCATGATAACTTCGGGTTTGTTCATTTTTGGCGAATAGCTGGACTAATTCGATTGGAATCGATCGAATGAAGAGTGGGTTTTGATATCATGATAACTTCGGGTTTGTTTGTTTTGGCAAATTGCAAGTCGAATTCGATTTGAATCGAGCCAATGAAAAATCGCTTTTGATTTCGTGGTAACTTCGGATTTGTTCGCTTTTGGCGAATTGCTAGTCTAATTCTATTGGAATCGAGCCAATGAAATGTGATTTTTGATTTCACGATAACTTCGGGTTTTTCATTTTTGGCGAATAGCTAGACTAATTCGATTGGAATCGAGCCAATGAAAAGTGGCTTTTGATTTCATGATAACTTCGGGTTTGTTCATTTTTGGCGAATTGCTAGTCTAATTCGATTGGGACTGAGCCAATGAAAAGCGGCTTTTGATTTCATGTTAACTTCGAGTTTATTTATTTCTGGCAAAATGCAAGTGTAATTCGATTGGAATTGAGCCAATGAAAAGTGGTTTTCGATTTTAAGATAACTTCGGGTTCATTCATTTTTGGCAAATTCCTAGTCTAATTCGATTGGATTCGAGCCAATGAAATGTGATTTTTGATTTCGTGATAACTTCGGGTTTGTTCATTTTTCGTGATTTGCTAGTCTAATTCGATTGGAATCAAGCGAATAAAATGTGGTTTTTGATTCTATGATAACTTCGGGTTTGTTCATTTTTGACGAATAGCTAGACTAAGCCGATTGGAATCGAGCCATTGAAAAGAAGTTTTTGATTTCATGATAACTTCGGGTTCTTTTGTTTCTTGGCAAATTCCTAGTCTAATTCGATTGGAATAGAGTCAATAAAAAGCGGTTTTTGATTTCATGATAATTTGAGGTTTGTTCGTTGTT
>NW_019253127.1:0-1225 GCF_002742605.1 Olea europaea var. sylvestris | reverse complement strand
AATCGCGCCGGGGGCAATTTCGTCATTTTTCTCGACTGTGTCGGAATGGGCTCAAATTTGACGGTTTGATCGGAAACAAAAATATGCCGAGGGCAATTTCGTCATTTTTCCCGACTGTGTCGGAATTGGCTGAAATTTGACAGTTTGATCGGAAATAAAAATCGCGCCGGCGACAATGTCGTCATTTTTCTTGACTGTGTCGGAATGGGCTCAAATTTGACGGTTTGATTGGAAACAAAAATCGTGCCGGGGGCAATTTCGTCATCTTTCCCGACTGTGTCGAAATTGGCTGAAATTTGACAGTTTGATCGGAAATAAAAATCGCGCCGGCGGTAATGTCGTCATTTTTCTCGATTGTGTCGGAATTGGCTAAAATTTGACGGGTTGATCGAAAACAAAAACCGCGCCGGGACAATTTCGTCATTTTTCTCGACTGTGTCGGAATGGGCTCAAATTTGACAGTTTGATCGGAAATAAAAATCGCGCTGGGGGCAATTTCGTCATTTTTCTCGACTGTGTCGGAATTGGCTGAAATTTGGCAGTTGGATCGGAGAGAAAAATCGCGCCGGCGGCAATTTCGTCATTTTTCTCGACTGTGTTGGAATGGGCTCAAATTTGCCAGGTTTGTCGGGAACAAAAATCGCGCCGGGTGTAATTTCGTCATTTTTCTTGACTGTGTCGGAATTGGCTAAAATTTGACTTGTTGATCGGAAAAAAAAAACCGCGCCGAGGGCAATTTCGTCATTTTTCTCGACTGTGTCGGATTTTTGGCCGAAATTTGGCAGTTGGATCTGAAATAAAAATCGCGCCGGGGGCAATTTCGTTATTTTTCTCAACTGTGTCGGAATGGGCTCAAATTTGACAGTTTGATCGGAAACAAAAATCGCGCCGGCGGCAATTTCGTCATTTTTCTCGACTGTGTCGGACTTGGCTAAAATTTGGCAGTTTGATCGGAAACAAAAATCGCGCCGGCGGCAATTTCGTCATTTTTCTCGACTGTGTCGGACTTGGCTAAAATTTGGCAGTTTGATCGGAAACAAAAATCGCGCCGGCGGCAATTTCGTCATTTTTCTCGACTGTGTCGGAATGGGCTCAAATTTGACAGGTTGATCGGGAACAAAAATCGCGTCGGGGGCAATTAATCATTTTTCTCGACTGTGTCGGAAATGGCTGAAATATGGCAGTTTGATCTGAAATAAAAATCGCGCCGGGGGCAATTTCGTCA
>NW_019253126.1:0-1225 GCF_002742605.1 Olea europaea var. sylvestris | reverse complement strand
TGGCTCGATAAATGGAGGTTGCGAGCGTTTATAGCCTCTGCTTCCACCTTATTAATGGTATGAAAACGGTCATTTAAGTTCTTTGAATAGCAAAGAGGAACAGGCCAAGTTTGGCCAAAACCAAGCTGCCGGGCAAAAAATTGGGGAGCATAAATTTCTACCCCTACTTTGGCGTTGGTCCCAGTTAAGATATCGTGGAAAAGCTCCCTCCCAGTTAAGAATTGAATCCAAATGAGCAAAGAGGTGCTCGCGCTATCTAGAGTGGAAGGAGGATGTACATAGTCCGGAGTCCAAAAAGGAGGAAAGGGGAAGAAAGAAGAGATTGAATCTAAAGAATAAAAGAATGAAAAAATGTCTCTTCTGGACATACTTACAGGAGTTAAGGGCTCCATAGCTAGCCCATAACAGCTAGCAGAAGGACGAGAAATGGTTGGAGCACCAAGTGATGGAAAATAGGATCTCAACCACAATTGAGTGAACCAAAGAGGTCCACTGCCAGTAGGAGATGCACCATTCTTCAATTGAGCCTGAAGAGAGGCCATGCCTCTATAAATAGCAGCCAAAAACAAAGAACATAAATTCAAAGGCCTGCCACGCGCCAGTTCGTGCGCTATAGGTAGATAACTCAGAGAGGGCTTTATACTAGGCACACATAATACATATTTACAAAGCCAAACTAAAAGGAAGGCCACTCGCTCAGCATGAGTAGGCTCAGCACTCGAATGATTGTGGAGTGTCTGCAGGCTTGAATAAGAATCGGTATAGTTTTTACCGAACTGAGGGGCGCCACCAGAAACTAAGATGCCTGGGAAAATGGTATCGCCCAAAGGTGGTAAATTTACCAGGGCCCCAACATCCCTTAGCGTAATAGACATGGGGCCAAGAGGAAAAATAAAGGTGTTATATTCAGAGGACCAAAAGTTCAGAGCAATCGGAAAAAGCGCTGAATCAAAAGTAGGGGGGCGAATAGAGACTTCCAACAAATCAGAAATCCTAGCACTATCAAAAAGTGCCTTAGTAGGACCATGACCCACAAGACGAGCATGCCACCTACGAAAAGCTACGTCAGATTTGGGCCAAGTGCGAATACCTCTTTCACGAAGTGGCCCCAGCGGCAAAGAATTCAGAAAAGGAGGGCCAATAGTGCAAGGAAACAGCTGACCCACCACCGCCTGTTCAACTGCCTCCGCATTGTTGAAGAAAGGACCCAAGTAAAACTCATTAC
>NW_019253125.1:0-1225 GCF_002742605.1 Olea europaea var. sylvestris | reverse complement strand
GGCTAAAATTTGACTGATTGATCGGAAACAAAAATCGCGCCGGGGGCAATTTCGTCATTTTTCGCGATGGTGCCGGAATCGGCCAAAATTTGATTGATTGATCGGAAACAAAAATCGCGTCGGGGGCAATTTCGTAATTCAGTGCCGGAATCGGCTAAAATTTGACTGATTGATCGGAAACAAAAATCGCGCCGGGGGCAATTTCGTAATTCAGTGCCGGAATCGGCTAAAATTTGACTGATTGATCGGAAACTAAAATCGCGCCGGGGGCAATTTCGTAATTCAGTGCCGGAATCGGCTAAAATTTGACTGATTGATCGGAAACTAAAATCGCGCCGGGGGCAATTTCGTAATTCAGTGCCGGAATCGGCTAAAATTTGACTGATTGATCGGAAACTAAAATCGCGCCGGGGGCAATTTCGTAATTCAGTGCCGGAATCGGCTAAAATTTGACTGATTGATCGGAAACTAAAATCGCGCCGGGGGCAATTTCGTAATTCAGTGCCGGAATCGGCTAAAATTTGACTGATTGATCGGAAACTAAAATCGCGCCGGGGGCAATTTCGTAATTCAGTGCCGGAATCGGCTAAAATTTGACTGATTGATCGGAAACTAAAATCGCGCCGGGGGCAATTTCGTAATTCAGTGCCGGAATCGGCTAAAATTTGACTGATTGATCGGAAACTAAAATCGCGCCGGGGGCAATTTCGTAATTCAGTGTCGGAATCGGCTAAAATTTGACCGATTGATCGGAAACAAAAATCGCGCCGGGGGTAATTTCGTCATATTTCGCGACGGTGTCGGAATCGGCTAAAATTTGCCTGATTGATCGGAAACAAAAATCGCGCCGGGGGCAATTTCGTAATTCAGTGTCGGAATCGGGTAAAACTTGACTGATTGATCAGAAACAAAAATCGCGCCGGGGGCAATTTCGTAATTCAGTGTCGGAATCGGCTAAAATTTGACTGATTGATCGGAAACAAAAATCGTGCCGGGGGCAATTTCGTCATTTTTCGCGACGGTGTCGGAATCGGCTTAAATTTGACTGATTGATTTGAAACAAAAATCGCGCCGGGGGCAATTTCGTCATTTTTCGCGACGTTTTCGGAATCCGCTAAAATTTGACTGATTGATCGGAAAGTAAAATAGCTCCGGGGGCAATTTCGTCATTTTTCGCGACGGTGTCGGAATCGGCTAAAATTTGACTGATTGATCGGAAACAAAA
>NW_019253124.1:0-1225 GCF_002742605.1 Olea europaea var. sylvestris | reverse complement strand
TATTTTTGTTTTCGATCAATCAGTCAAATTTTAGCCGATTCCGACACCGTCACGAAAAATGACGAAATTGCCCCCGGCGCGATCTTTGTTTCATATCAATCAGTCAAATTTTACCCGATTCTGACACCGTCGCGAAAAAAGACGAAATTGCCCCCGGCGCGATTTTTGTTTCCGATCAATCTGTCAAATTTTAGCCGATTCCGTCACCGTCGCGGAATATGACGAAATTGCCACCGGCGCGAGTTTTGTTTCCGATCAATCAGTCAAATTTTAGCCGATTCCGACACCGTCACGGAAAATGACGAAATTGCCCCCGGCGCGATTTTTGTTTCCGATTAATGAGTCAAATTTGAGCGGATTCCGACACCGTGGCGAAAAAAGACAAAATTGCCCCCGGCACGATTTTTGTTTCCGATCAATCAGTCAAATTTTAGCCGATTCCGACACCGTCACGAAAAATGACCAAATTGGCCATTCCGATCAACCAGTCAAATTTTAGCCGATTCCGACACCGCCGCGAAAAATGACGGAATTGCCCCCAGCGCGATTTTTGTTTCCGATCAATCAGTCAAAATTTAGGCGATTCCGACACCGTCGCGAAAAAAGACGAAATTGCCCCCGGCGCGATTTTTGTTTCCGATTAATCAGTCAAATTTTAGCCGATTCCGACACCGTCACGAAAAATGACCAAATTGGCCATTCCGATCAACCAGTCAAATTTTAGCCGATTCCGACACCGCCGCGAAAAATGACGGAATTGCCCCCAGCGCGATTTTTGTTTCCGATCAATCAGTCAAAATTTAGGCGATTCCGACACCGTCGCGAAAAAAGACGAAATTGCCCCCGGCGCGATTTTTGTTTCCGATTAATCAGTCAAATTTTAGCCGATTCCGACACCGTCACGAAAAATGACGAAATTGCCCCCGGGGCGATTTTTGTTTCCGATCAATCAGTCAAACTTTACCCGATTCCGACACCGTCGCGAAAAATGACGAAATTGCCCCCGTCGCGATTTTTGTTTCCGATCAATCATTCAAATTTTAGTCGATTCCGACACCGTCGCGAAAAAAGACGAAATTGCCCCCGGCGCGATTTTTGTTTCCGAATCAATCAGTCAAATTTTGGCCCATTCCGACACCGTTGCGAAAAATGACGAAATTGCCCCCGGCGCGATTTTTGTTTCCGATAAATTTGTCAAATTTTAGCCGATTCCGACACCGTCGCG
>NW_019253123.1:0-1225 GCF_002742605.1 Olea europaea var. sylvestris | reverse complement strand
TCCATATCACCCCATAACTAGCACAATCCAAGTCACATTCTCTAGACCAATCAACTTGCACCAATACTCTGTTGTGATCCACCTTTCAGAAGATTCAATACTTAATATGAATTTTCGCGGTCTATTTAGATTTGACAGCTTTATTTCAGCTTCGAAATGAAAACAATAACAAAAAAATTAAAGCAAACTTCCTCCCAACCCATGATGATGATTTGTTCATGAATGCTTGTTGTTAGTAATAGTACGTCCTCGTATACGATGATCCTGACCCTACATAGTCACCAGCATTATCAAGTGCTTCAAGCATTATTTTATGTGCAATATGCTGTTCTCTCAGTTTCCTTTGGGCCTCAAAAATCGACATTTCCGATTCTTGTGTTTGATTCTCGAAATCTACTTGGTTAACGTTGGATCTTTCCTTTGCTGCTGCATCGTCATCAGCTGGTTTTCGTGATTCTTCTTCCTTGGAGCACCCCTTAGAAGTTGCGCAGTCTAAATGCCCCGCAAAATCACAATCTTCACAATAGTACAGCCAGAAGTTATTCTGCATGATTCCCCGACACAAATCACAGGCAAATACAGTGCTTTTATCCTCATAAGGCGATCCAAAAACCAGTTTTAATTCATGAGTGTGGTTTTCAAGAAGTATGGTACTAGGCAAAGTGGCACATTTTACGTGAAGATCAAATTCGCAATGGGAACAACTGAAACCAAAGGCTCTGCCTTCAGATCCACATGCATCGCAAGTGTACGATCGGCAGCAGTAAGTTGGGAATGGGAGAAGGGACAATGGATGAGAAGGATGAGAGGGGTGTTGAAGAGAACGAGGTGCATTCATGCAATGGTTATGGAGGTAGAAGTTGCAGGATAGGCAGCCATGAAAAGGTTCGACTATAATCTGATCACAGCCTTTGCATTTAATCTCCTCTCCTTCATCAAGTTGGAGGGAAATCAAAATATGGTGGTGGCTAAAATTTTGCTTATCTTGAAACCTCATCTGTCTTTTCTTAGTTCTTACGATGGATGCGGGAGTGGGGTGAACTATTCATGTCTCCATATATACTCATAATATATCTATATTTTATGGGAATTAAATATTATACAATCAATTCATTGTATTCCCTCTGCGTTGACTAATACAGATTGATAAAAAGTCAATGCCTGTAAAATTGAAGAAACGTATGCTCCACGATGGTACTTCGTTATTGTTCTTGGCTTCTGTTTG
>NW_019253122.1:0-1225 GCF_002742605.1 Olea europaea var. sylvestris | reverse complement strand
TCTGTCAAATTTGAGCCCATTCCGACACCGTCGCGAAAAATGACGAAGTTGCCCCTGCGCGATTTTTGTTTCCGATGAATCTGCAAAATTTTAGCCGATTCCGACACCGTCGCGAAAAATGACGATATTGCCCAGGGCGCGATTTTTGTTTCCGATCAATCAGTCAAATTTGAACCCATTCCGACACCGTCGCGAAAAATGACGAAATTTCCCCCCGCGCGATTTTTGTTTCCGATCAATCAGCCAAATTTGATCCCATTCCGACACCGTCGCGAAAATGACGAAATTGCCCCAGGCACGGTTTTTGTTTCCGATCAATCAGTCAAATTTGGGCCCATTCCGACACCATCGCGAAAAATGACGAAAATTCCCCCCGCGCGATTTTTGTTTCCGATCAATCAGTCAAATTTGAGCCCATTCCGACACCGCCGCAAAAAATGACGAAATTCCCCCCGGTGCGATTTTTGTTTCCGATTAATCTGTCAAATTTTAGCCGATTTAGACTCCGTCGAGAAAAATGACGAAATTGCCCCCGGAGCGATTTTTGTTTTCGATCGATCAGTCAAAATTGAGACCACCCCGACACCGTCGCGAAAAATGACGAAATTTCCCCGACGCGATTTTTGTTTCCCATCAATCAGTCAAATTTTAGACGATTCCGACACCGTCGCGAAAAATGACGAAATTTCCCCGGCGCGATTTTTGTTTCCGATAAATCTGTCAAATTTTAGCCGATTCAGACAACGTCGCGAAAAATGACGAAATTGCCCCCTGCGCGATTTTTGTTTCCGATTAATCTGTCAAATTTTAGCCGACTCCGACACCGCCACGAAAAATGACGAAATTGCCCCCTGCGCGATTTTTGTTTCCGATCAATCTGTCAAATTTGAGCCCATTTCGACACCGTCGCGAAAAATGACGAAGTTGCCCCTGCGCGATTTTTGTTTCCGATGAATCCGTAAAATTTTAGCCGATTCCGACATCGTCGCGAAAAATGACGATATTGCCCACGGCGCGATTTTTGTTTCCGATCAATCGGTCAAATTTGAGCCCATTCCGACACCGTCGCGAAAAATGACGAAATTTCCCACCGCGCGATTTTTGTTTCCGATCAATCAGTCAAATTTGATCCCATTCCGACTCCGTCGCGAAAAATGACGAAATTGCCCCAGGCGAGATTTTTGTTTCCCATCAATCAGTCAAATTTTAGCCGATTCCAACACCG
>NW_019253121.1:0-1225 GCF_002742605.1 Olea europaea var. sylvestris | reverse complement strand
ACAACTCATAATCACTATCAAACCAAGCATTAAAACTATCAAACCAAGCATTAAAACTATCACGTCTCCATTTGACTATTGTCGTTGGTGTTGTGTACTCAATGTAAGAGCATGTTTGTCTAAGTTTTGTTTACTTGCAAGTAAATAATTTTAAAACAAACGAAATCATCAAAAGTGAAAACAGGCAAGTTACTTCATCTTGTCACTATCGAGTTCTGAATAAGTAATATTTCTTACTTGAAAGCAAGACAAAAGTTAAGTTGCTCAAAAATGTTTGGAAAGAAAAAGTTGCAATTCTTTTACTTATTTTTAAGCTTAGCCAAAGATGAGAAATATGATATCATGACCTCCCGCATTTGAGTTCTCCTGGTAACTACTCAAGCTTCTGGCAGTATTATGTCTTTTGTCATGTGACGAGCAGATTCAGACATATGGATGTGATTTTTCTAATGAAATTTGTTCGTTTCCAGTGGACATGCAGATCATTACACTATTTTGCTTATATATTGCCTTTTTTCCCTCTAATTTTTCAGATAAAGATCTCAAGAACGCACGTAAGCGTGGTCTCTTCAGAAGAATGTTTAGGAGGTAGTAGTCATCTAACAGGGTGCATGCATGACCGAACTGGAAATCTAATGCTCCTGCTCTGGTATTCATACAGTATTGAGTTCCTTACTACTCTGTCATAAGCATACTTCTTGTAGTTATCATTTGTTCACTTGATAATACTCAAGCTCGTAGAAATTGTGTACTAGAAAATTTTGAAGGTCTAATTTTTTAAATGTCGACATGGGCTTGGTGGTGAAGCTGTTAATGCAAAGTGATATTAACAATTGAGTTGATTTCTAATCTCATTTCTTTCTTTTAACAATGGAAACAGCCAATTTGTTATGGTTTATACCCTATAGTATATCGTTGCTATGGAAATTCAAGTAAGCTCGAGTACAGGATTTAGTTTTACAGGTTTAATGATGTCGTGATCCAGATGCTGTGAGAAAATGGTTTGTAAATAAAGTAGAGTGTAGCTTTCCTGGCCCGCTCTTCCTGAATTCTATGAAGGAAGAGAGTAAGGGCCGTACCGCTTCTATCTTAAGAGCTTGCCCGTTCCCGCCATGAAGGCACTGAATGGAGTAAGGGATCGTTTCCTTTCCTCTCCTCCCGAGCCTCAATTCAATCCTATTGAATTGAGTAAGGCTCGTACCTTTCCTGTAGCTACTGTAGCTCT
>NW_019253120.1:0-1225 GCF_002742605.1 Olea europaea var. sylvestris | reverse complement strand
ACACCGGGGGCAATTTTGTCATTCGTCACGACGGTGTCGGAATGGGCTGAAAATTGACAGGTTGATTGGAAACGGTCCGTGAAATTGGACTCGAAGCACAGACCGGGGATCACGGGATTTTAGCTAAATTCCTTCGTTTGGGCCTCTGAATAATTAATTTCCCTGTTAATTATGTCAGGTTGAAGAAGTGCTAGATAGAAAATTAACAAAGCGAAACCGCACCAGGGGTAATTTGTCATTTGTCGCGACGAGTCGGAATGGGCCGAAATTTGGCAAGTTGATTGGAAACGGCTTTGCGAAATTGGACTCGGGGTAAAGGCCCGGGATCACGGGATTTTAGCCAAATTCCTTAGTTTGGGCCTCCAAATAATTAATTTCCTCATTAATTATGTCAGGTTGAAGAAGTGCTGGACAAAAAATTAACAAAGCAAAAGCGCACAGGGGCAATTTTGTCATTTGTCGCGACGGTGTTGAAATGGTCCGAAATTTGGTAGGTTGATTGGAAACGGCCCATGAAATTGGACTCGAGGCACAGACCCGGGATCACGAGATTTTTGCCGAAGTCCTTCGTTTGGGCCTCCAAATAATTCATTTCGTTATTAATTATGTCAAGTTGAAGAAGTGTTGGACAGAAAATTAACAAAGATAAAATCGCACTAGGGGCAATTTTTTCATTTGGCGCGACGGTGTCAAAATGGGCCGAAAATCGAAAATTGGCAGGTTGATTGGAAACGGCCCGCGAAATTGGACTAGGGGCACAAACCCGGGATCACGAGATTTCAGCTAAATTCCTTCGTTTGGGCCTCCGAATAACTAATTTCCTTGTTAATTATGTCAGGTTGAAGAAGTGGTGGACAGAAAATTAACAAAACGAAATCGCACCAGGGGCAATTTTGTCATTTGTCGCGACGGTGTCGAAATGGGCTGAGATTTTTCAGGTTGATTGAAAACGGCCCGCGAAATTGGACTCGGGGCACAAACTTGAGATCAAGGGATTTTTGCCAAATTCCTTCATTTGGGCCTCTGAATAATTAATTTCCTTATTAATTATGTCAGGTTGAAGAAGCGTTGGGCAGAAAATTAACAAAGCAATACCGCACCAAGGGCAATTTTATCATTTTTCGCTATGGTGTCGGAATGGAGCCGAAATTTGGTAGGTTGATTGGAAAAGGCCCGCGAAATTAGACTCGGGCTAAAATCCCGGGATCAAGGGATTTTAGCCAAA
>NW_019253119.1:7334-43838 GCF_002742605.1 Olea europaea var. sylvestris | reverse complement strand
CAAACTGCCCGAAGGAAGCTCGCCCGGAACCGCCGCCACGCTCCGCCGCCGGTCGCCGCCGCCACGCGCCACAGTCGAGGGAGCGCCTCAGCCTGCTGAACCTGGATATGGGTTCGGTTTCGCCGGAAAGTGGCTGGATTGGCCGAAAATCAAGGTTGCAGCCGCGATTCCTCAATCCCAAAACGCGATTTGCCGTCGGTTTTTGACAAATTTCAGGCCGGGAAAGCTTCAACTAGCTCTGATACCACCTGTAGGACCGAATTCCACAGCCAAGCAGTGCAAAATCGGGCTCAGTTTACCAAAAACATCGACACCATTCCTTGAGACGACTCCAATACCACCTTGTGCCACCACGGTCCAGTTGCTATGGATATGGGAAGAAGAAGGCCAAGAAAATACCCACAATATATCAACCACAAACGTCACAGAGAGGGAGGGAAGAAACGGCCGAGAGAGAGAAGCTCACAAAGAGGGTTTTTCACTCTAAATGGAGGCCCAGAGGTTGAGAGGAATATATGCCAAGAGTATTGTCCAAACAAGGTAAGTTACAATTAGGGCTAAGTGGTGGATCAAAGGCTCGACTCAAATAATTGGGCCTCAACAATAATAACATAGCCTTCCAAGGAATGGTGCGAGAACCGTGAGCAACACTATAAAATAGGTTACTTCGAACGGTCCATAACAAAATGGATTGTGTCGTCTCGTTAATTGTGTCGATGTGCTAATCAATCATTAGGCCGAGACCGATTGATAATAAACAACCGAGGTTACATCATCGCCCGGGGAGGTCGTTTGACAACAAAATTGCCTAACAGCCTAAAAATAAGAAAAATCTAGCTAGGAGAACATGTATACATAACATGGTGTATCACAAATGTGTCCACTTTTTCATAGGTGGTTATGAATGAATCAAAAGGTAAACAGGGCTTTACAAAAGTGAAAAATAAAAATAAAAAAAGATTTATTGGAATTCCAGAATTCATCAAGGAGACATTTTCACAAATAGAAATCGAAGTCAGGTGATAGGCAAATGACCTCCAGTCCACGTTGTATCCAATTGTCGTCCTCTTTTTCAATTGAAACTCGTGTGATACTCAATGTACGGATTTTGCAGCTTTCAACCTTGAGGATTGGAGCCGCAAAAGGCCCCCATCCTCCACCGACTGGTGGCGGGCAGAGGCTTTGTATTTTTTTTTTTTTTGTCTGGTGTTGTTTACTTGTTTTTGCCTTTAGCATTATGAGGATTACGAGGGTCTGTACTCCATATGGCCTTAGGTCGTTTATACATGATCAATTATATAATGATTTTCACATAGATTGCATGTCAAAAAGATAGCAAAGAAATCTTTTCTCTTTTTTCTCGAAATTTTTTTTTAAAATAATCATATCTCACCACAAAACGCAAAAGTGTAGCAAAACTCTTGTATCTCGAGGCCCTTCTATTTTCTAACTGTTACTAGAACTCTCTGTGTTTGCAGATGTGGGTTAGTTTTTAGAGGTAATAGGATACTATTGTTAATTTTAAAGATGAAATATCATGTAATTTTAAAATATTTATACAAATTAAGTACTTCTTTTTAATATAACTAAGAACACTTCTGAAGACCCCTAAAATATTTTCCAACCATTCCTCCCTCTCTCACTTTCTCTTGCTATCAATTAACCTCCCACTCCAAAATAACCTTGTTATGACGTTTTCCATGACCAATCAACAGAAACAAGCTTCAAGAAATGGGTACAACGGAATCAATGTTTCCAAAATCTTATGTGCCGATGGGCAGAGATTGATGGTGCTAAAATGACATTGTGAATAGGTATGGCAAAATGAAGCTCGTACACGATCAGGACATTCAATGCCACCATAGAAGTCATAACTAAAACAAAAGCTTTAGGTGTTAGTTTTTGAATATGCAACAGCTTAAATTCTCAGAGAAAGAGTTTTGAATGTAGAAAGAGTGAAAGACTACTGTGTATTCATTATTTTATTTCTTTCACCTTGTTGAAATGATTACATAGTTTGAGTATTTATACTACAAAAGAAAAAGAATCTGAAAAAAATATACACTATACAAATGCACGTGAAATGCACTCTCAGTTAACAACTTTATAACAAACTTTTCTTCTATCCTTCTTCTAGAATGCTTAGCTGCCTTTCTTCTAGATAATTCCCAACTTGTTGATTTGGCAGCCCCTTGCAGGCACGCTGATGTGTACTGTTTTCTAATTCCTTGCAGTCCAATTCAGCTAATTTTCTGTCCAGTTGAGCAGCTTCTCTTTTGTTCCTTAATAGCCCCCCGTAAGATGGAGAGTAGATATCTACTACTCCCATCTTGAACATATATGAGTAGAAGTTCTGAGAGCCTAAACTCTTGGTAAGAATGTCTGCCACTTGAGATGTGCTGGTTACATGTTCATTTGAAATGTTCCCCTCTTGAATTTTATCCCGAATCAAGTGGCAGTCTATCTCTATATGTTTTGTTCTCTCATGAAAAACTAGATTTGTAGCGGTATGTATAGCCGATTTGTTATCACAATACAATATTGCACTTTGTGGATGTGAAATTTGCAAGTCCTTAAACAGGTATCTAAGCCAAGTTAATTCACAACATTCATTGGTCGTTACCCTGTATTCTACTTCAGCAAACGATCTAGAGACAATTCCATGCTTCTTTGACTTCTAAGACACTAAAGAATTCCCCATAAACACATAATATCCTGTCACTGACCTCGTGGTGTCTGGACAAGCACCCTAATCTTAGTCACTATAACCTTTAAGCTGAATTTTAGAGTTTGCTGGGTAGAATAATCCTTGCTCTGGTGATCTCTTTAAGTACCGCAAAACTTTGTGTGTTGCATTCAAGTGTGGTATTCTAGGATTATCCATTTACTGACTTAGTAATTGTATTGAATAGGCTACATCAGACCTTGTGATGGTAAGATATAATAGCCTTCCAATCAATCTTCTATAGAGAGCTGGTTCAGGTAGAAGATCTCCTTCTTCCTTAGACAATTTCAAATTTTGATATAGAGGAATTTTGGCAGGAGTTGAGCCAATAGTACCTGAATCTCCAGGGATGTCCAAAACATATTTTCTTTGACATAAGTAAATCCCTTTTGTTGATCTAGCAACTTCAATACCAAGAAAATATTTCTATTTTCCAAGATCTTTGATTTTGAATTGGTTATCAAGAGAACACTTCAATTGATTGATTGTCTCTATGCAATTCCCAGCAATTATTATATCATCCACATATGCTAAGATGGCTGTAAAAGAAGTGTCATTTCCTTTTGTAAACAAACTATAATCAGCTTTGGATTGGAAATATTCCTTGTTGCATATTGTCATACTTGGCCAACCTACCTGGGCCAATGGCCCACTTAGGCAGAACCACGTGGCACTCCAGCTGAGGTGTCACATATTGTCGAGGTGGTCTATGGCCGAAGCCCTTCAAGCCGAAGTCCACTAGCCGAGGCTCCTTTTTACCAAGGCCTGTGGATGTAACCGAGGTCCACGTGTCGAGGCCCATGAACCGTAGCCATGATGCCGAAACTAGTTGAAGATAGCTGAAGCCCTCAAGCGGAAGTATTGTGTGAAATGGCCGAAGCCCCGAAGCTGATGCAGGAGCCTCCGAACCACAGGGAAATGTCCTCCATGTTCACTTCTCCCAAGAGATCGTCTGCATAAAGATCTCTATTCGAATGATTCGTGGAACGTTTATCATAAGCATAAAGGTCAAGTCTTGTCACTAATATGGGGGCTCTGCACAAGCAATAAATGCGCTACAAGCTAGCAAGTCAAACCTCATGCCTGATAAGATGTTTAAATCAAAGAGATGAGGCCACGTGCCACCTCATCCAAGTGCTCCCATTTCACATGTATCACTATAAATACTTCTCTTGCGTAATATCAAAAGGCTAATGCAAGAATCAATACAAAGAACTACACTTTATGCTTGGCAGAGAGTCCACCACCGCCAAAGAAGAGGTGGGATGCGTGCGACGGCATGACTATCAAGAGAAATGGCCGCCATGGCAGCCAATATGAGGGATATTGCTAGCCAAAATTTGGCTATGAGGGAGCTTATAGCCCAAATGCAGGACCAGGGAAGCTTCCCCATTCCTCCATATGCCCCCAAGGGCACTACCAGCAAGAGGATGAAGTTCAAAGTCATATAGCTGCCTCGCCGGACTATGGCCGAGGTGGAAGCCCATTTGAAAGGGAAGTGAAAGTTGATGTTTCTTCCAACTACGCTTCTAGTTGACCCACCCAGGTCCAAATGAGCTATGATAATTTTCCACCTTCGTATGAGCAAGATCCAAGACATAGGAGGGTAAGAAGTGTTTTTGACAGAATCAGCCCCGCCAAACCAAGGCTCATGCAACAGCAGGCTCAACAGCCCTGGACAAGGCCACCTCCTCCACCTCTAATGCCCCAGCAAACAAAGAGAAGGCATGAAAATGCCCCCCGTGTTGCTCCGCCTAGAAATAGGCAGCAGAGGAGGAAGGAAGAGGCTAGGGATCGCCCCGAAACCTCTCACCAACAACCAGGGCATGAGGCTGATGAGTACGACTTTGATGAACAGCAGAGGTCTTGCGACTTGGACGATGACGATGAGAATCTACCATTCTCAAGGGAACTAAGGAATGCCTAGGTCCCGAGCCACTATTTATGCCAAAAATACCAAAGTATGACGGAAGAGGCGACTCGAAGAAGCACCTGAATGCTTATAAAACTCACATGAGCCTAAGGGGCGCCACCCCAGCCATGAAGTGCAGAGCCTTCCATTTAACGCTTAGTGGAGCGGCTGAAATTTGGTATAGCAGATTGCCACCTGGGAGCATTAGAAACTGGCCCGAGTTCAAGACAACATTTTTGAAGAGGTTCACGGTGAGCAAAAAAGGAAAGACCCCCATCCAACGTCTCCAGAACATGAGACAAGCACATGGGGAGTCCTTAAAGAGCTTCTTATCATGCTTCACCGATGAGATGACATATTGCGTACAAGTCACTGACCGAGAGGCACTATCCGCATTGAGGGGAGGTCTGAACATGAATACCCTATTCTGGAGGGACGTGCATAATCAAGACCCCACCACCTATGACGCCCTACTCGAAATGATGAGAAGGGAGATCATCAATGAAGAATTGATTGAGCATAGGAACAGGGCAAGTAAAGGCCTTCCACCTCCTCAAAGACAGCGCGGTAGAGGTCCGACCTCCCACCTGATGGGCTACCAAATGAACCAGGCCAGAAATGAGAACTCTGGCCAAGTACTTGCCGCCACCACCTTGAATGCGGTTCCCACATTGGCATATAAAGATGTCAACCCAATTACTGACCCCCATCAGATGGAGGCCCAGCAGGCATCCCATCGGGGAAGAGGCCGAGGCCGAGGTTCTGGACATAGAAATAGGTCAAATTCGAACCCCCCAGGATACTGTGTGCACCACAGGTCCTATGGGCATGACACAGCGAATTGCAGAGACTATGCACAACGTTCCCGACAGAGACAGACATGATTCGCCCCAAGCGAACAGGCCTCCGCCCAAGCACGACAACCGACGTGGGCGTGAGGAGGCCGCTCCCCATCAAAGGGATGTATCCCCATGGCGAAGGGAGCATGATGCAGAGAGGCCCAGGGAAGGGCGTAGGCACCAAAGAAATCGGCAAGCTCGAGATGAAGCCCCTATCCACGAGGTAGATACCATATTTGGAGGCCCGTATATTGGTGGTGAAACACGAAACGTCAAAAGGAATTACGCTCCGGAGGCTAAACACCCCCCTTTGACAAGCTACATAGTGGGTAGTAGCTCCCGAAGAAACCAGGTTCTACCCATTGTCTTCACCCAGGAAGATGCCGAAGGAGTTCATTATCCCCATTGCAATGCACTTGGTGTGAGGGCTGTTATAGCCCGGAATGGGCTCAAACGAATGTTAGTTGACAATGGCAGCTCCGTCAACATTCTATTCGGATCCGCCTTTGACAAGATAATATTGGATCATCAGTTGACGCCCACCACCATTCCATTGTACAAATTTACCGGAGATAGCACACTCCGAGGGGAAAGATAACACTTGCAGTGGAGATGGAAGAATCTCCACAAACAACGATGAACTTCATGGAGTTCCTCATTGTCGACAGCAGGTCGGCTTACCATGGAGTGTTGGGTAGACCAGCCCTAAAGGAATTGGGAGCAGTCACCTCTATCCACCACCTATGCATGAAATTCCCGACAGAAAATGGGGTGGCAATGGTGAGAGGCGACCAAAGAGGCTCGAGAGAGTGCTATCTACGCTCCATCAAGAAGGTAGAGCCCCGGGACGTCCATGTAAGCATAGCCGATGTGGTTATGGCTGATGTCCAGGGTGATGTTTCCACCGACCAAGAAGATATTGATATGATCGATACACCACCTAATCGGGAGGTGCCGGTCATCGATGAGATTGACCCCCGCATAATGGAACACGAACCCCAAGAATCCCCAGTAGAGGAATTTGAGAGCTTCTCAGTAGACCCCCGAGACCCATCAAAGGTACTGAAGGTAGGCAAATGCCTATCCAATATTCTAAAGGAAAAGATTAAGGATTTCCTAGGTAGGAACCTTGATATCTTCGCTTGGAGGCATGAGGACATGGTAGGCATAGATCCCAAGGTCAGTTGCCACCACCTGAAAATCGATCCCAAGGTTGCCCCGCATAGACAAAAAAAGAGAGCTCTCAATCCTGAAAGGTATGAGGCCCTAAAGGAAGAAGTTCAGAAGCTCATCCAAAATGGCTTCATCAGGGAGGAAACCTACCCGAAGTGGGTCTCCAACCCGGTTTTAGTAAAGAAACACAACGGCCAGTGGAGGGTGTACATCGACTTCACCAACCTCAATAGAGCTTACCTGAGAGACAGCTTTCCACTCTCAATGATTGACCAACTAGTGGACTCCACGGCTGGGCACGAGTTGTTGAGTTTTATTGATACATACTCCGGCTACAACCAAATTTCCATGCATCCGACCGATGAAGAGCACACCTCTTTCATCACGGACCGAGGCCTCTATTGTTATAGAATGATGCCCTTCGGGTTGAAAAACACCGGAGCAACCTGCCAAAGACTCGTAAACAAGAGGTTTATGGACCTCATTGGTAAAACAATGGAGGTCTACGTGGACGACATGCTAGTAAAAAGTTTGGAGGCTGAGGACCACATAACGCACCTCAACAGCACTTTCCAAATCCTAAGAAGGTATAGGATGAGACTCAATCCCCTTAAGTACGCCTTTGGGGTAGCCTCCGGCAAATTCTTGGGGTACATGGTCAACCAACGAGGAATTGAGGCCAACTCCGAGAAGATTGAGGCTCTATGCAAGATGAGGTCCCGCCAAAAGCCAAAGGAGGTGCAAAGCCTTGTCGGGCGAGTGGCCGCACTTAGCCGCTTTGTCTCCAAAGCTACGGACAAATGCCTCCCATTTTTCAAAGTGCTGAAGGCTGGGAAGAAATTCCAGTGGACCGAGGAATATGAAAGGGCCTTCCAATGCCTGAAAAGGCACCTGGGGTAGGCCCCACTCCTCTCCAAACCGAAGCCCGGTGATATCCTACAACTATATTTGACCGTCTCCCATGAGGCCATCAGCTCGGTTCTGATATGGGAGGAAGGGTCCACCCAACTCCCCGTATACTACACAAGTAAAGCGCTCCTATCGTCGGAAACCCATTACTCCGATATGGAGAAACTCGCTTTGGCCTTGATCACGGCCTCTAAGAAATTGAGACCCTACTTCCAAACTCACACCATCTATATCCTAACAAACTTTTCCCTAAGGCAGGTACTCCAAAAGCCCGATGCCTCAGAAAGGTTATTGAAATGGGCAGTAGAACTAAGTGAATTTGACCTTATATTCAAGGCTAGGGCAGCCATAAAAGGGCAAGCCTTGGCTGACTTTGTGGCTGAATTCGCCAACCTACCCTAGGTGGATGAAATCATGGAACATGCCGAGCCCCCACGTGGAACCTCTTCGTCGATAGGTCAGCTGGGGATGTCGGCTCAGGTGCCGGGGTTGTCCTCATCAGCCCCGAGGGTCACAAACTCACCTCGGCGGTGAGGTTCGGATTCAAAGCTACTAATAATACAGCAGAATATGAGGCACTTCTTGAGGGCCTTAGGCTGGCCATAGAAATGCAAGTAAAGAGGCTACTCATCAGTAGTGACTCCCAGCTGGTTGTTAGCCAAGTCAATGGTAACTTCTCAGCCAAAGACAAAACGATGGCCTCCTATCTGAAAATGGTAATGAACCTCATCCCATCCTTCGAAAAGATTGAGTTGATCCAGATCCCCCGCATCGAAAATGCGCATGCGGATGCACTCTCGAAACTGGCTAGTAGCAAGGACTCAGAGCTACTCACAGTAGTACCTATTGAGCACCTTCTCCTGCCTTTGATCGAGGCCCCTACTGTAATGTGGATCGCTGTAACTCCCACTTGGATGCAGCCAATCATAGCATATCTCAAAGACCAAGTGCTGCCAACTAACAAGAATGAGGCTTACAAGCTAAGAAGGAGGTCAGCCCACTTCCTCTTCATTGATGACATTCTCTACAAGAGGAGCTTCTCCTTCCCACTCTTACGGTGCGTCGGAGGAGAAAAGGCTAACATATTAAGAGAAGTCCACGAGGGCATCTGCGGCAACCACTCTGGAGGTCTATCTCTTGCACAAAAAATATTGAGGCAGGGATACTACTGGCCTACCCTAAAACGGGACGCCCTCGAGTTTGTACGAAAATGCGATAAATGCCAGCGCTTCTCTTCGGTGCAGAGACAACCATCGCAGGATTTGACCGCCGTCTCCAGCCCCTGGCCTTTCTCAAAATGGGGTGTGAACCTCATAGTTCCCCTACCTAAAGGTAGAGGAGGGGCAAGTTTTGCAATTGTGGCCATCGATTACTTCACAAAGTGGGTCGAAGTTGAACCATTGGCAAAAATCACCGAAGCCAACACCTCCAAGTTCTTATGGAAAAATATTATTTGCCGGTTCGGAATTCCCTACTCAATTGTCTCAGACAATGGCAGACAATTTGATAACAAGAAAGTTAGAGAATTATGCGAAGAACTCGGCATTAAGAAGCACTTTTCCACACCTCACCACCCACAAGCAAATGGCCAAGTTGAGGCCGTGAATAAGACAATCAAGCACGTCCTGAAAAGGAAGCTTAATGTATCAAAAGGGGCCTGGGTTGATGAGCTGCCCCAAGTCCTTTGGCGATCCAAACCACCACCAGGACCCTAACAGGAGAAACGCCCTTCCTCATGGCATATGGAACTGAGGCGATGAGCCCCATGGAGGTTGGACTTCCATCCCCAAGACGTCTGCACTTCAGTGAGATAACCAACGACGAGCTTCGGAGGTTCGACCTTGACTTCATCGAAGAAAGAAGAGATGACTCCCAATTGAAGCTCTGCACATATCAGAAAAGGATGACAAGGTACTTCAACTCGAAAGTCAAGAAGAGGTCATTTCGAATCAACGACCTTGTACTCAGGAGGGTCTTCCTGTCCTCAAAAGAACCTAGTTTCGGTTCTCTAGGCCCAAACTAGGAAGGTCTATACAAAAGCAGAGAAGAGGTTCGAGCTAGGACTTACTCGATTGAAGACATGAACGGCAAGGCACAACCCCGTCCATGGAACATTGAACACCTCAGAATCTATTATCAATAAATGTACTATCTTGCTGGATGACATTTCCCAGCCTTTGTAACATTTCTATGGTCCAATAAAATTCAGTGATTAAATTGACGTGTTGTACTACCTCGACACCTTGGAGGAGAGGATCGCATCCCACCTAGGGCCACCTCGCTTAAACTCCGAGGCGCTAGAACATGCCTCCCTTTGGTCAGCCTGAATGTCAAGGGGAGAAGCCTCAATATTGCTGCACCATCTACCATGTCTGGGATGCGTCGTCACCTCGGAGGAGAGGCTCGTGTCCCACCTCTGGGCCACCTCACTTGAACTTCGAGGCTCTAGCACATGCTTCCCTTTGGCCAGGCTGAACGCCAAGGAGAGAAGCCTAAATATGGCTGCACCATCCACCATGTTTAGGATACGTCGTCACCTCGGAGGAGAGGCTCGCGTCCCACCTCTGGGGCAACTCGCTTGAACTCCGAGGCTCTAACACATGCCTCCCTTTGGCCAGGCTGAATGCCAAGGGGAGAAGCCTCAACATGACTGCACCATCCATCATATCTGGGATGCGTCGTCACCTCGGAGGAGAGGCTCGCGTCCTACCTCTAGGCCACCTCACTTGAACTTCGAGACGCTAGCACATGCCTACCTTTGGCCAAGCTGAATGCCAAGGGGAGAAGCCTCAACATGGATGCACCAACCACCATCTGGGATGCATCGTCACCTCGGAGGAGAGGCTCGCATCCCACCTCTGGGCCATCTCGCTTGAACTCCGAGGCGCTAGAATATGCCTCCATTTGGCCAAGCTGAACGTCAAGGGGAGAAGCCTCAATATGGCTGCACCATCCACCATGTCTGGGATGCGTTGTCACCTCGGAGGAGAGGCTCGCGTCCCACCTCTGGTCCACCTCACTTGAACTCCGAGGCTCTAGAACATGCCTCCCTTTGGCCAGGCTGAACGCCAAGGGGAGAAGTCTCAACATGGCTGTACCATCCACCATGTCTGGGATGCGTCGTCACCTCGAAGGAGAGGATTGCATCCCACCTCTGGGCCACTTTGCTTGAACTCTGAGGCTCTAGCACATGCCTCCCTTTGGCCAGGCTGAACGCCAATGGGAGAAGCCACCTCACTTGCATTCCAAAGCTCATACAGTTCGAGGCTCATGCAGTTGTTCATTTGCTTAGGTCCGAGGCTCATGCAGTTGTTCATTTGCCTAAGTCCGATGCTCATACAGTTATTATGCTTAAGTAAAGTTCATTTGCTTAAGTCCAAGGCTCATACAGTCGTTCGATCCAATTGTTTAAAGTGATTGAAGTTAAGGTACCAAGTTAAAGTTATTTTGTTAGTGCTTCTGTCAACTTTTAAGTTCATTTGCTTAACGAGGTGCATACACTTGGATAAAGAAACAACAATGAATGAAAAAGGCATTATATTGATCTTCAATAAGGATTACAAAAGTGGGCCTCAGGCCATTATATTTAAAAGACTGAAAAGAAAACTAATCTAAGCCTAGGTAGATAGGAGATGTGCTTCAGTACTTGGGGCTTCGGCATCTTGAGCATCGGCATTGGTCTCCTCTACCTCAGCTGCTTCATTACCCTATACCTCCTCAGCAGGGATCTGAGCTACCTCGTCCACGAATTCAGACCTGAGTTGAGTCAGATCCAAATTGGGATACAGTTCCTCTACCCGCTCCATCACCTCAACATAGGCAAAGTTTCTCCAGTAAGCACTAAAGCTCTTATACTCCTCTGTATTATGGAAGTTGGCGACGTACTCCTGCACCGCCTCCTCTCTCGCCTGTTGAGCCTCCTCCCTTGCGTGGGAGGCATCATCCACATACCGCTTGAGTTGGGTTTCCAATAACTGGTTAGCCTCTTGGGCACCCACCAAGGAGAGATTTGTCTTTTCCAGGGCCTCGACAGTCACTTTCTGGTGCTCATTGGAGACCTCCACCTTCTTTGTCAGGGAGGCCACCTCGCACTGTGATTCATGGACTTCCTTCTTCAAGGCTTCAATCTGGGTCAAGGTAGACTCCAGCTTGGCCAATTCTTCAAGTTTTTGGGCCCTGGCTTCTTTCGCCTCGGCCCTAGCTGCCTTCAACTCCTCTGCAAGGGAGGTTGTCTTCTCCTCCGAAGACTGGGTCCTTGTTTGAAAATCACTTAGGGCCTCCCTGCATTCAAGTGTGAGGCCAAAAGTTCTGACGCTTTGGCTCACCAGGGCCTTCGTCAGGTCAGTCGCGTCGCAGGATGAGGCATGCAGCTGCCACCTATCAGTCCAAAACTGGTAAAAGCTCTCAGTAGCGCTCCGGACCTCCTGGGGCAGAGCCTCCACCAAAGTTGGGGCCAAGGTCTCCTCCCTACCAGCTAGGAAGCTTGGAGATTTGCCCTTCTCTTGAAGAGGCTTTTGTTTCGCTGCCTTCTCCTCAACAGCTTCGGCGACTCTCCTCGCAGCCTCTTCTTGTGCCTCCTCAGCCTTGGCCTCTCTAACCATTTCTATCTTGATGGCTTTGGAGGCGGATGCGAGCAGCTTCAGCTTGCCAGTTGATTTAGCCTCGTGGGACACTGATGTCCCAAATTTCCCTAACGAGCCGGTGACGTGCACCAGCTTCCTCCTCTTCGCCTCCTCAGGGACTTTCTCTTTCCCCCGAGGCTATTTTGGCTTCTCCTGCCTCTGAGGAGCCCCCTCTTCGGAAGCCTTTGGAGTGCTATCCTTCGAAGGCGTTCCACCTTGCCTCGGACCTCCTTGGCCCCATCGGAACCCAGCTTCAGGGGCCTTGCCTTGAGAGTGGTTGTGGCCTTCAAAATAGTAGCCATGTCCGGAGTTGGGTACTCCCTCTTCTTGAATTTATCTACATAGCAAGTCAGGTCAGCACATCAGTATCAAAACAAAAGAACAAGAAAATTTACAACTGTGGGAGTTTCGTACCTCTGGAAGCCATCAGTCCAAAATCCAAGAAGTAGTGACTCCTGTCGATCAGGTGGTCAGAGTGGCGGAGCTTCAGAGGCCTCTTGTAGATGTCCTCTATTACCTCGAACTCTTCCCTACTGAGCTCGAACCTCGTACTACAATCTGTAATGGAAGCTCCAACAGTTAGAAAATTTAAAGTGTTCAATTCAAAAGTACAAGCAGGGGCTGGGAGACTCACAAGCTTCATAGTACTGGGTCGACACTGTGCAAGAAAGGGCATTGTCCTCCTCTACTGCCTGCCACTTTCCTCACACCCAGAACCAAGACTCTTTCCACCCTTTGATGGAGGAAGGCAGTCCCACCACAAAGGGTGCGTGAGCTCCCCAAGGTGTAGGGTAATACCACTCCCTGGACTCCTTCCCTATGACCCGGGGCTGGAAAAGGGTCATGAATACATGGAGAGGCATATCCTTCCCAAGAGACACCTCCTTCCACAGGAAGTACGAGCCGACCAGCTGGCTCCACCCATTTGGCAGAACCTGGGTCGGTGACAACATGAAATTCTTCAGCACCACCCTAAAGAAGGGGTGTAGAGGAAGACGCATACCTACCTTAAACAGGTATTCGTTGACTGCCACACAACCGGGCCTCGGATAGCAGGCCCGCTCATTCGGCTCGGGAACTAACATTTCTATAGTATGGGGGACACTGTATCTCTCCCTGATCTCCCCCAACCTCTTCCACATCATACTAGAAGGCACCCTAGATGCCCCCCACTCTTCAGTATAATCTACTGGCTCCTCGACCATGGCGTACCTATCAACCTCGAAATCCCCTCTGTGACTGACCCCACAATCTAACGAAGCTACTGTCACCAACTCCCTACCCGAGGTGGACTCTATTTCATAGTATTAACACAGAAATAAAAGAGCTCTTCTAAGAATAATAGCTAAGGGAGGAACTACGCGAACAGAGATGGGCTGGAGAGTGAAAGAACAAAGAGTCCCGACGTCGAAAAGTTCAAGATTCAGAGAGAATCAGATTGCAAATGTTCAAAAGTCCTGAAAAATGGGATTTTCTCACCTTTTATAGAGGTCCAGGACGAGCCCCAGCCGTCAGATCGAAGCTCAGTCAATCTGAACCCTCCATTGTAGATCAAATCCGAGGCGTTGAATTTAAACGGTTTTTCAAACCTACGCCTCAGATTCAAGTGTGCCTCCCACGCGCCTCATCCAACGCGTCTGCTTCTAGAACCTCCAACTGTCCTCATAATTGCATTTTTAATTCGACGGTAGCAGGCGCCTTGGAAGTCATAACTGGTCAGCCATTTTTCCTAAAAAACGAGCACAAAACATCAAATCATTGGCACAGCTATCAACACACAATCATTCAGATTGAGCCTCGGCTTCCACTGCAACATTCAGCCAACAAGCTTCGCAGGTTCGGTTTCCCAACCACCTCGGCGTCAACTTCAACATTCAGCCAACAGCCTCGCAGATTCGATTTTCCAACCACCTCGGCCTCAACTTCATCCTTCAGCCAACGAGTCTCGCATGTCCGGTTGCCCAACCACCTCGGCTTCCTCTTCAACACAGCCTCGATCTCTTCATCACTCGCCTACAACAGTACATCTCTAACTCCAACCATGATATAAATATCTATAATTAGAATTGGGGGACTATTATTTGGGGTTCAAAATTTTTTCAATTTTTACTTCATTAAAGTCCACGCATTACATAAATGACCATACTTGGACTTGGGGGACTATTGTTGCGTATTGTCATACTTGACCAACCTACTTGGGCCAATGGCCCACTCAGGCTGAACCACGTGGCACTCCAGCCGAGGTGTCACATATTGTCGAGGTGGTCTATGGCCGAAACCCTTCAAGCCGAAGTCCACTAGCCGAGGCTCCCTTTTACCGAAGCCTATTGATGTAATCAAGGTCCATGTGCCGAGGCCCATGAATCGAAGCCATGATGCTGAAGCTAGTTGAAGATAGCTAAAGCCCTCAAGCGAAAGTATTGTGTGAAATGGCCAAAGCCCCGAAGTTGATGCAGGAGCCTCCGAACCACAAGGGAGTGTCCTCCATATTCACTTCTCCCAAGAGATCGTCTGCATAAAGATCTTATTCGAATGATTGATGGAGCGTTTGTCATAAGCATAAAGGTCAAGTCTTATCACTAGTATGGGGGCTCTGCACAAGCAATAAATGCGCTACAAACTAGCAAGTCAAACCTCATGCCTGATAAGATGTATCAAAAAGATGAGGCCACGTGCCACCTCATCCAAGGGCTCCCATTTCACATGTACCACTATAAATACTTCCCTTGTGTAATATCAAAAGGCTAATGCAAGAATCAATACAAAGAACTACACTTTACTCAACTCTCTTTCATTTACTTGCAATAGAAAAATCGAGTTTATGCACATTTACATATATATTTACAAACACCGGTTGGTAATTATTGTACAATCGGATCACGAACAACCCGCCAGATTCCAAACGTCTCCGTCCTGCATCGTCGGGCTACTCCCACGCCCTTTGAACCGCCCGTTTTAGACCGTCAACGTGTCTTAACGTGTTGGACATTCGCCCACGTGTGCGCGGGTGGGACCGGCATCTATTGGAAACACTTTTTGGGGTCAACACCCCTGTTGAATGATGAAATTCGAAAGTTTTGAATACCATTGACGAGAGGCTTGCTTAAGTCCATAAAGACTTTTCTTAAGTTTGCACACTTTTCTCCTCCCTTTACTTGGATATCCAGGTGGCAGGTCCATGTATGCTTCCTCTTCTAAATTTCCATGCAAGAATGTATTATTAACATCAAATTGATGTAGAAACCACCCTTTTACTGCTGCAATTGCTAACAAAGTTCTAATTGTCACCATTTTCGCCATAGGTGAAAAAGTCTCATGATAATCTAACCCTTCTTACTGTGTGTATCCTTTTGTTACAAGTCTCGCTTTATGCCTTTCTATACTTCCATCAGCATTAAATTTAATTTTATACACCCACTTGCAGCCTACTATTTCTTTACTAGGAGGTGGGTCAACAATCACCCAAGTGTCATTAAGTTCAAGGGCAGTAATCTCAGTCTTCATGGCAGTTCTCCATTCAGGAGATGTACTAGCTTCTAGATAGGTTTTGGGCTGGGTATATGAAGTTATTGAAGTCACAAATGGTTTATATGGTGTAGACAGATTTTCGTAAGTTATGCTAGCACTAAGAGGAAAGGGATTACCTGATCGAGTTGGTACCTCTTGATTGTTCAACAACTAAGATGGGGGAAGTGAAGTGACTTGCTGACATATGAAGTCTCGGAGGTGTGCTGGAGCCCTTTTTATTCCATTTGACCTACGAGGTAAGTGTGTACGAGTGATTTGTTTAGATTTTGATTGATATATAGAAGTGTCATCAGGTTATTCTGCTTTATTTGTTGGTAAACTGGGTGGTTCAGGAGTAGCTATGTCTGTTATATGGGGATTTGAGTGATCAATGATGTTGGGATTGTGATGGATGGGGAGATTGGTACCTGATATGATAGGATTTTGTGTATAATTGAGTTCATTAGGGTTTGGTAAAGAGTCATGATAATTCCCATTCTCAATTTTGAATGGAAAAATAGTTTCATGAAAAATTACATTTTGAAAGAGAAAAATTTTTCCACTGTCTAAATCCAGTAGCTTATATCCTTTGGTGCCAAAAGGGTATCCAATGAATATACACTTTCTGGCTCTAGGATCAAATTTATGCCTATCTTGCATAAGAGTAGTGGCAAAAGACAAACACCCAAAAACTTTGAGATGATTGTAATTTGGTTTGGTTTTGAAAAGAACTTCAATAGGACTTTTGTAATTTAATGAAGGAGTTGGAGTTCTATTTATCAAATAAACAGCTGTTAGGACACAATGATTCCAATATTTTAAAGAAATACCACTTTGAAACTTTAATGCTCTTGCAACGTTCAAAATGTGCTGATGTTTTCTCTCCACAAGTGCATTTTATTGTGGTGTTTCTACACATGTTATTTGATACATAATCCCATTTTGTAGGTAAAAATCTTTCATGTTAAACTCCCCTCCATTATCACTTCGAATGATTTTTACCTTTGTTTCAAATTGATTTTCTACCATGGTGCAAAAGTGTTGTAAATTAGAGGTTGATTCTGATTTTAGTTTTAACATGTAAATTCAAGTGCATCTGCTGAAATCATCAACAATAGTTAAAAAATATTTAGAACCATCACGAGTAACTTCATTGCACGGACCCCAAATGTCACAGTGTATTAACTCAAAACAAGCTTTAGTTCTATGTTGGCTGACAGTAAAAGGCAACCTGTGTTGCTTTGCTAATGGACATATTAGACAAGGTTGATCATTGGGTGATTTAGGAATGTAATCATCAGCATTCAAACGAAATTAAGGATAAGAAGAATGACCCAGTCTATAGTGCCATAGGTCAAAAGTCTCTACATTGTTGACAGAAGAAAGAAAGCTAGCTTTTAGGTTGTATTTGAGTAAGCATTAGATAGGGCTGAAGGGGAGACCTCCTTTTGTAGCTCATGGTAAAGTTCATGCTTCACCTTACCCATTCCAATCGTTGTCCATCTCAAGAGGTCCTGAATGTAACAACAATCAAAGAAGAAAATAAGACAACAATTTAGTTGTTGAGACAATTTCTTAGCTGAAATCAAGTTGAAAGAAAAATGAGGAACACAAAGAACATCACTGAGTGTGAGTGATTTTGTGACTTTGGTTGTTCCTATGTGAGTAACGGGTACTACTTCCCCACTTGGTAGAGCTATTGAGGATGAGATAGCAGCTTGAATAAAGTGGAATAGAGTTTTAGAATAGATCATATGATCTGTTGCCCTTGTATCTAAAATCCATGGAATGTCACAAATTTTATGATGTTTAGAAGTAAAGGCAGACAAAGAACATATACCAGAAATTTTATGATTAGCAGAGGATGATGAAAGCATGTTTTGAACATTATTTTGATTGCTGGTGGTAGGTTTTAAGAGGGCCAAAAGCTGTGAGTACTGCTCTTAAGTTAACTGCATCTAAGGTCTGTCCTTCACATTCTCCTGATCAGAAGTTAGAACTGTAGTCACATGATTTACCATAGGTCTGGCCTTCCCATCTGACTTGTGGTTTATTGGATAACCATTTAGTTTGAAGCACTTTTTGGCTGTGTGGCCTGGCATTTGACAGTAAGAGCACACAGGTCTATCTGGGTTTGCTTTAAAGCATTTCTCCAAAGAAGGCCCTCAAATTTTACAGTAGGTGCAGTAGTATCTCTCCCTTTTTTTGCGATCCACTAGATTGTTTATCAGGGTTCCCTTTGTTTAACAAGGTCGTAGACTCATTGCTTGAACCATTTGTGGATATTTCTCTTCTCTTCTCTTCTCTTCTTGATGGACGATTGAGTAGACTTCATTTAGTCTTCGGAATGGCTTGATTAAAAGGATCTGTGCCTTTATCCCTTTGTAAGAGTCATTGAGACCCATCAAAAATTTCATTACCCAATCTCTTTGCTGATTTTGGACCACAGTTTTCAAACCTCCATAAGTGCAGTTAGGAATAGATTCATAATTCAACAATTCATCAAGTAATGTTTTGAGTTTAGAAAAATATACACTCACGGGATCCTGATTTTGCAACAAGGTTGTTGTTAGGCAATTTGTTGTCCAACGACCCCCCGGTTATGATGTAACCCCGGTTCTATTATCAATCGGCCTTGACCATATAATTGATTAGTATATCGACACAATTATCGAGACAACCCAATCGACATTCCTATGGACCGTTAGAAGCAACCTATTGTTAATAGTGTTGCTCACAGTTCATTCCATTTCCTTGGAGGGCTATGTTATTAATTTGAAGCCCATTATTTTTTGAGTCGAGCCTTGTTTGGTCCACTAAATAACCCTAACTTAACTTACCTTGTTTGGTTATTTACTTGGCTTATATTCTTGGCCTCCATATGAAGAATGCCCAATCTCTCTCTGTGATCTTCTTCTCTCGGTTTCTCCTTTTCTATGTGACCTTTGTGGTTCTTTTCTAGTGGGCATATTATTGTTCTTCATCTTGTCCAACTAATAGCAACCGGAGGTGGGAACTTGGTGGTGGTGGTTTGGAGTTGTCTCAACCCGTTGGTGGTGTCGACTTTCTTAGTGAAACTAAGCCCGGTTTACCTTGGTGTTTGCTGGAATTTGGCCCTACAGTTGTAATGCCTTGTTTTATTTCAAAGATCCTTAGTGCATTTTGTTTAGCAAAACGTTGCTCTAATTCCTGCCAAAGTTGATGAGCAGTTTCTGCATAAACCATGCTGCATTTGATAGCTATTGTCATTGTATTCTGCATCCAAGTTATCACTATATCATTACAACGCAACCAGTGCTCCATTAGAGGGTCATTGGGGACTGATGGCTCACAAATACTGCCATCTATGGATCCCAACTTGTTCTTAATGCGTAGGGCTCTTTTCATGGATCTAGCCTATGAATAATAGTTGATTGAATCCAGAGTGTGAGTGTCAAGCATTGTACCTGAGCCATCACTGCTTCCAATGTAGAAAGGGCTTGTGGGCTAAGTTGGATCATGAGCAGAGATAGCTGATCGATTTTGGTTGGTATTTGGACACAGATCATCATTTGGGGCTGGAGTATTTGGGGGTGAAATGTTTTGATTGCTTGATTCTTCCATCTCCTGCTCTAATACATGTTAGTTTTTGAATATACAACAGCTTAAATTCTCAGAGAAAGAGTTTTGAATGTAGAAAGAGTGGAAGACTACTGTATATTCATTATTTTCTTTCTTTCACCTTGCTGAAATGATTACATAGCTTGAGTATTTATACTACAAAAGAGAAAGAATTTGAAAAGAACATACACTATACAAATGCACGTGAAATGTACACTCAGGTAACAACTTCATAACAAACTTTTCTTCTATCCTTCTTCTAGAATGCTTAGCTGCCTTTCTTCTAGATAATTCTCAACTTGTTGATCTGGTAGCCCCTTGCAGGCATGCTGATGTGTACTATTTTCTAATTCATTGCAGTCCAGTTTAGCTGTTTTTCTGTCTAGCTGAGCAGCTTCTCTTTTGTTCCTCAATATTAGGAGCTAAAAATAGAACCACAGAGACTATTTTGTAACTAGCCCCAAAGGTTGGAGACGGATCATGCAAATTACCCTGCATTTAGACGGATTTGTCAATCAATTTGGGAAAAAAATTCTGCATCCCATTTTGGTTGCTAGCAATTAGCAAATCCATTTTTTCACCAATCATGCTATGCATCAATGCTCAAATTTAGATTCAAATTTTGATGGAACACGTGTCGACGCATGATTAAAAAACTTAAAAAATTAAAACAAAAACATCCATTCAATCTCCCTTTACTCCCTTTTTTAACCTTGAAAAGTGCCTTTATTCTTTTTTCACCGTATCCCAACTCCTCTTTCCCGCCAATCCCTGTTTCAAAACCCTGCAAAAAACCTCCTTCTACGGCCTCCACATATCAAACCAATCCTATAAGAAAATTCACCCCCAGGGCACATCTCCAAGTGGTAAAAGGAGATGGTGGAGAAATCCAACTTTGCTTGAGGCTGCTGCGTCAAGGGTTCGAATCCTGAAATATGGATTTGGCTCTTGGGTAAGTGCAAGTGTACAAGCAGCCTTTCACCCTGTACCCTTGGAGGCATAATCTGCGATTTACCTTCTTCACGATACTTCAAAATAGGGGCGATGAAACCCTTAAGGTTTGGGGTTCAACCTTTTTTTTTTTTTTTTTAATCCTATAAGAAAATTCGCTTCTCAATGTTGACTCAGAACCCCCAATAAAGATCCCATCTTTCATCGTCTTTAATGGAGCTCTGTTAATCTTTTAAACCATACTCCTCGGTAGACATCTCCTTCTCGTCTTCGTTCTCATCCTTCCCCTTCCAAACCCACCTCAAAACCCCCAATATTGCAACAAACCTTCGAATTTTTGCAGTAGCTGTAGACCCAAAAGAGCTCCCAAGAAACAGCCCTTATAGACTTTTGAAAGAGCTAGAAGAGTTTAAGAAAATAGTCTCGCCCAAGAAAAATCCGCCCCCGAGGAGATTCATTTTCAAGCTCCCACTTGATGATGCGAAACTGGCTGAAAGATTCCTCAACAGCCCGCAAATACCACTAAAATCCTTCCCTTTGTTGAGTTCTTGCTTGCCTTCTTCCCGGTGAAACAATGCAGATAAAACGTGAATGGACGGGTACTTGCTTGAAGCCAAGCAGGCTTTAGGTTACCCTTTAGAGCCTTCTGAGAATTATGGAGATGATAATCCGGCTAAGCAGTTTGGCATATTGTTGTATCTAGCGTTTCGGCATCCCCACTGCTAGAGGACTAACGCTCGCCATGTGAGGTCGGGGCATTCCAGGTTGTGGTTCTTGGGGCAGTATGTGCTCGAGATGGCATTGTGTGAGTTTTTCTTGCAGAGGTATCCTAGGGAGTCACCGGGGCCAATGAGGAAGAGATTGTATGCTTTGATAGGGAAAAAGTTTCTGCCCAAGTGGATAAAAGCTGCTAGCTTGCAGAATTTGATTTTCTCATACGATGATATGGATAAGTTAATTAGAAAGGATGAAGTAAGTGATGGTCTTTATTTTTTGGGGTTTTGATAATTATTGAATTAATGGACATAGGTTTTGATAATTATTGAATTAATAGACATAGTTTTCAACCTTCCTATTCTTAAATTTTTTTAGTTACTTTATGCTATTCTATGCATTGTACAAAAGAATATAAGAAATACTTGGAAAAATCTACATATTAGATGTATGACTGCACATAATTACATGTCACACCTGATCAAGAACGACGGTGAGAGCATGCTGTAAAGTATACATAATAAGTGGCACATCACAGGATAGGCTTCATTGTGTTAAAATAAGTCCACTCTTATATTGTTGGAGCTGGACATACGAAGTATTCCTTGCCCTCGTTGAAGATTCAAGAATTTATGTAATGTGTACACGTTTCTTTCCTTGTAAAGGGATGAAGTTGGTACGTTTCCAATTATCAAGAACTCTGAGAACCTATGCTATACTTCTAAATATTCACCACACCTAAAATTTGTAAATTAATCCCTAGTACATACAATGTGTCCAGTGTACCCTTTTCTAACACCTATTTCCAAGACTCACAACCCTTAATAAGAGTCATGTTCCAACTTATGAATTAACCAATTATGTTGAAGGACTGAATATCATCAGCTTCTTGCTACACTAAAATTTATCACATGAACTGAAGAGTGAAGAACCCATGCTGCAAGGATTATGGGAAAAGAGTAGAAGGTTGATTTATGGGTTTTAATGAACGAAATCAACTCAGGTAAACTAACTGGATTGATGGGAATTTTATAATGGTGTGGCTTGAGACTATTAAAGTAAGAAATTAGTTCTTTGCGTATGTATTCTCTGCCTCATCCTTTGTGAATATTTTGGAGTGTGGATGGAAGTGCTTACTTGCTGGGATATCTATCATGTTACTTTTGCTGTCCTGATATGCAAGATTAGCTCTGTCAAATGATTACATGCTGAGTTCGTGAAGATCATGTAACAGATTGTTGTGCAGCAGATAAATAATAATTTGGTTGCTTTAGGATGAATAAAATTTTGCTAATTGCATTCACATTCAATAGTGCTATTCGAAAATGTGAACCGTGGAATTATTACTATGCATATGACAGCATGGCATAATATTTGTTATATACCATATCTCAGAAAAAATGGGTGCGTAATATGCTTTTGAAGAAGGGTTATAATGCTTCTTTCGTAATTGAAATCACACGTGAGGATAATATATGCATCTTCCTGCAATTCTTTTTATTTTATATTGTTTATTGAGTTAGGCAGTTGGATTGAAACTGCAAATAATATAATGTGCATTCTTGAGCTGCAGTCCTTATGTCCAAGTTCCATAAATAAATTTGAATATTTATCAATTTCTGAGGTGAACCTACAACTTGGCTGGCATTGCGTGCTTTGCAGAGTTCATTTCAATTTAATCTAGTGATGTTATTTGATGTAGTTAGTCATGGAAAAGTTACTTACATATTGATAATGCTACGAATTTTATCCTGGCAGATCTGTATTTTGGGCCTTGTTTGGGGCAATATATTTGTGTTTTGGCATGCCAGAAGTATATCGTGTTCTTTTTAAAGTGTTTGGAATGAACCCTGAGGCTGAAGACTGCCAACCTAAACTGAGTAGACAGCTTGAAGATGTAGACTATGTGTCTGTAGAATTTGAAAGTAGAAAGCTGAGCTGGCAAGATGTTGCTGCTTAAAGGGTAAGCACTAATTCATTTTTCAGTTTGACGATATTATTTTTACTTTAGTCTTACAATTAGAGAAATATTATGTGGAAGCTTTATCCTGGGGTTTCTTTTGAAAGGGCGTTCTGTTCTTTCATTTCCATCTTTTCTGAAGCAAAGTAGTACCTTGAATTTTGTCCAAAGCCATATTTTATACTGTGAAATCCTTGCAGTGACTCTAACAGTTTTTTCTTTTTTGAGTTTAACTAATTGATAGGCCCTTGTTACACACACATCACTTGGATGGGCTACGAAAGCAATGTAAGAAAGAGCAAAATTTGTGTGAAAGCAATGTAAGAGCAAAATTTGTGTGAAAGTAAAAAATGAAGAAATTCAAAGGAATCAGCGAAATTAGCTGAAGTATTTGGGCAAAAGTTAGCTGGACAAGATTGTTTTTGAACATCCTGTGCTGCTAAATTTTGGTGGAATAAATAATAGTACTCCCCAATCAGATGGTAATGGTTAGATTACTGAAAAATGTTTGGGATCTTTGGCGATTTGGAGTTGTTCTATATCGGATAGGTAGTCATAGTTTAAACAACTAAAATCCTAATATACTAAGTCAAGGTTGTATTGACCCATTCTCAATGCCAGTCTAAATTGACTGACAGTAAGCATAGCTTAAAGTGATGGTAACTAGAAGACCAAAATGTAAATGAAGCCTGGACACACTAGTATATTGTTGTTTGAATGTGACTATCCATCTGAGGTGGAATATTTCCAAATTGAGATTAATATATATTAAGACCTTCTCTAAACTTTCAGCTTCTTCTAAAATAAGGTGTTTCTTATGTTGGTAATAGCTTAGCATAAGGGACATATATTTTTCTCTTGAAGATGGATTATCTACTCATTGATAAATCCCCATTCACAGCCTCCAGAAGATGCTCTTTTTGCACACCCGAGGCTTTTCAGGGCATGTGCTCCACCTGGTATGCATGGGTTCCTTGGGAATATATGGAATTATGATTGTAGACCACAAGTCATGAAAACACTTGGATATCCCTTGGCAATGGCAGATAGGATCCCTGAGACCACTGAAGCTAGGAACATAGAACTTGGACTTGGCATATAAGTACGATCTATGTTGTCCTTCTTCTTGCAGCTTTCTCCACACCCTTAGATATAGCAATTTCTATATGCGTACTCGTAAAAGCTCAAGGGCCTACATAACTTTCTGCACAACCATGCGTCTACTGTTATTGTGAAATATGTTCTTTTTTGCCAGGCTATAACTTTGATTGAATGTGAATTAGCATCTTCCTAATGAAATTTTCCTCTTCTTTACAAAATACAGCTCTGTTTCTTGCATCCATCCAAGTACAAATTTGAGCATCCACAGTTTTGCTTCGAGAAACTGGAATATGTTGTTCAAAAGATCCAGGTAATAACCTTCTCAATTATGCATCTTAGCTTGTCTTTTAGCTATAAAAATGTTATATTTCAACCTGCACGCGATTGGGCGTGTTGAAGACTAAAAATAATCAAATGTATTCCCTTCCTAACAGCTTAAGCAACTAGATGAGCTAGTTCAACAAAATCAAATCTTGGCATCAATGATCAATAGGTTTACTATAACTGTATGTTCCATATATTTTGCAGGATCTTGTACTAGCAGAGAAGTTGCTAATGAAGCACCTAGATGCTCCCGGAAGATGGTTACAGGAAAAGCGACGCCGACTTCCGATGAACAAGTTCTGTGGGAAGTACTTGAGGGAGAAAAATCACAATCGCTTCATTAATTACACCGAGTTGGTACAGGATTCCTATGAACATAATAGAAGGCTGAGAAATCCAGCCACAACCTCTGTTCAACAAGCCATTCATGGGCTCGCATATGCTGTATACGGGAAGCCAGATGTAAGACGCCTCACGTTTGAGGTTTTTGACTTCGAGCAGATCCAGCCTAAGGCCGTATGAAGAACTTAATATACGAGAGGTTGATCATTGACCTGCCTAAGATTTATTGTATTCTTTTTGGTTAAAATGTTCCATTTCTGTATGATAAGAGGGCAATGTACAGAATATCTTTATGTTGACTCTAGGTTATATAATTCAACAGTCTGAAGTTGTAGACATATATGCTTGTATAATATTAGAGGTCAATTTCTAAGCACAGAATGTGGTGTATACATATTCTCTTTCTACCTATATTTTCAAACTAGGATTTTCAGTGCATCAATTTAAATGTTTTAATAATTAATTGCATCAAATCCTATTCAATTCGTCAATTTATCCAGTCAACCATCGTCAGCTAATAATTAAATTACTGCACGCATCTTGATTGTGTGATACTTTATAATATATGTGAAAGAATAAGTCAAAAATGACGATTGACTTAGAAAAATAACGATAAAAAAATTAATTTTTTTGAGGTGAAAAATCAAAATCAAACATGCACATAATGAGATCGACCTCCTTGAGACCTGTTTGGTTTAGATAAAAACCATTTTTCAAGTAGATTTTAATAAAAATAAATAATTGAAATGTTGATAAAAATTGTGCGTTCATAAAATGTTTGATTAGAAATAAAATTGAGAAAATAAAAATAAATTTTAGAAAATGAGAGTCAAACAGGGACTTATGAGCATTCTTTTATTGTTCGAGAATCTAGAGTTAAATATGAACAAACATTTAGGAACTAAAAATAAAATTGAATAAGCAAAAATTGTATATACCCACTTGCCAACGACCATACATAATTATAAGACGTTCTGTTGACAGTTGACAGCCAGACATCTGTTCCAAGAATAGAATAAATTCCAATAAAGTTGTGTTAATACAATTCAAATAATCTTAATAATAGTATTACTGGCTTGGTACTTGGTAGTGAAGAATTCCCCTGGCGCACGATCCCGCGCTGTTACTCCGTATCTCGCTGGTGTGCGCCATCGTCGCTCTGCGAGCGCCGGTTGCTCATCCTCCTAACCTGTGCTTCCCGTCTGCATCTGTACACATTAATAAGATCAACGGCACCGTGACGTCGGAGATCTACGGCTCAGGAATGTCGAAAGCCCGAGTCTACCCTGATGTGAATGTATTGCGTCCCAGAGAATATTGGGATTACGAAAATCTCACTGTCCAGTGGGGGTGAGCAATCTTCATTACTGTCAATTACTAGGTTGATTGCGATTGTGTTAAATTTTATTTATTTATAATTTAGGACGAGAAATGTTTAGTTTTGCGATATTAAATTATTTGTTTCTCAAAAAATTGGTAACTGGAGCTTGTTTAGAAAGACTGATTTTATCCGGATTTAGATTTTAGCAACAATTGAAAGATTTATAATCGTGAATTCACGGACAATTTATGGTTTGCTATTTTGATAATTTTTTTTGTTATTTGGGTCTCTTTTTTACATGTTCAAAATTAATACTTCTCTGAATCATTGAAGCTATGCATAGAAATCTTATATTTATTCATGGCAGTTATTTTATTAATATATGAGTGAAAAGAGAAGTCCTAGAAGAAAAGGAGTGTGGAAACAATTGTGAATCAAAATGAAAATGATGGTGCGATTGTATAAAACCTTTTATATGCTGTAATTCATGTCAGTTCCATATTATAAATTTATAATCGGCCTCTTATCTCTTGTTGTCTAAATGTAAACACAATTAACTTATAGCACTTTCATTTCCCAATTATTTATATTTCACGTTTCTCTAAGTGGTAAAAGAGGTTGGAGAACAATGAAAACATCATTAGAATTAGCCTTCAAGCGGTAAATAAGCTATAGCAGGATGTGAATTATAAATATTTAACAACAGTCTACAGCTTTTTCTATATTAGAAATTTGCTTTAGTTAAATGATTTGGTGTCTACATTAGCAAGCTTGATTGTATTGCATGCCTGGTTTGAGCTGGGGTTTATTAAATCTCAAGAAGACTTTCTTTGACCTATTTTTTCAGAGACCAAGACGATTATGAGATTGTCCGAAAAGTTGGAAGGGGAAAATACAGTGAAGTTTTTGAAGGTATAAATGTGAACAGCAATGAGAAGTGCATAATCAAGATTCTAAAACCTGTCAAGAAGAAAAAGGTAATAAATTTTTAATATCAGTCCTCAACAGACTGGGACTATCCTCAAATGTAGCTATTTATGGACAGTACTTTTTTATAATAGTCAGTTAAAATTTGAATATTGGTTCCTAAAATGATAAAGGTTCCTTTATCTTTTTAGATCAATGCTGGCCGTTTCAACAACTTATAAGGCTATTAAAGCAGTGGGATGCCTGTTAAGCATTTTTCTGCATGGACTGCTTAGACAATTGTCTGCAACAATTAAAGGCTATTGATGATAAACAATAGATGCTGAAAATCTAACATAATAATTTAATAGATGTCCACTTGGATGTACTATTGCTTTAGTGCTCATGCACGCTGCTTCCTAAGTTCCAAACTTGAATTGTCTAATTGTGAGCAGATTTTCTTATTTTATTATTGGTCATCCTGTTCAGATAAAGAGAGAGATCAAAATACTGCAGAACCTTTGTGGGGGTCCCAATATTGTCAAGCTCCTTGATATCGTTAGAGATCAGCACTCGAAAACTCCCAGCTTGATATTTGAATATGTGAACAGTACAGATTTCAAAATTCTGTATCCTACATTGACGGACTATGACATACGTTACTACATATATGAGCTTCTCAAGGTCAGTGGAAACATAATTCAATCTGATAGCCATGCTTAGTCAAACTTCTCTATCTCATGGGGACATATATTAAATTCTTGCTCTGTGGGATGCAGTCTTTAAATGAGTTTCTGTTTATCGTAGAATCAAATATATGAATACAGGTTAGAATATCTAGACTGGTGACCATCATCACTCTATCTGACATTTATTGACATGTCATCTTAAATATAGGGATATGGGTCCCATTTATGATGGCATATGAATGAATGACACTCATATGTCATCTAGATTGATGAGGATCATGAGTCTAGATAAATAGCATTACTCTTCAAATTATAGGGCAATGTTCAGCTACTTTCATACTTGAGAAGTAAAATTGAAAAGGACAAAAGGTTTTCATGAATATCGTCCATGATGGAGGGATATTATTTATTTACGTATTTTCAAAAACCGCTGGGCATTCACAAAAATAAATGGGGGTTTTGAGATATGAGATTAAAACTCTGCAGCATACCTAATGGAGTTTGAGAGAAAGCATACTGATAGACGACTCGCACCACATATGCAAGGCAAGGCAAAAAAGCTAGAAAAATAAATGTTGATGGGGTTGAACAAATGTCGATCCGGTGGATACAGGTGATGCTGGGGGTGCATAGACAGCGAACCAATGATCTTACCAGTCCAATAGGTCCAATTGTCATTTGTATTGAGGGAATTATGAGGGTTCAGTAGAATAAATTCTATAGGCATCATAAATAAGGGGTTAGGAAGTGTGATCAGTTCAGCAGGTTTGAAACTGTGAGAGAGTTGAGCCTCTGGAAAGCTTAACATTATTTATTTAATTGCAACTTCTATCAGTACTCAACTTCAATTTCATTCAGTCATTCCACTTTGTTTTTTACAACACATTTTCGTTAAATAATACAGCCATACCTCTGTTTATACAATTACAAATTGCTTTATAAATACACAAATTTTGTAAATCTGATTGTGGAATCCTTCACATACTTGAGTAGGTTCAAGTTTGGAAAGAAGTAATTGTGCTGGCTCCCAACATTTGTGATCCCTATGAAGGACTTTGTGATGAGCTCCTAGTTTATATAATAATTTCGTTTATTATCAAATATAAACCTGAATAAGAATTGAGTTATCTCGAATCTGTTCAAGATTGGCCAATTCATTTACATTTGTGCATTTGCATGATAAAAGAAAGCCGAATTTCGCTTTATCCTGTTCCAGGCATTAGATTACTGTCACTCACAAGGAATGATGCACAGAGATGTCAAGCCTCATAATGTTATGATTGACCACGAGTTACGAAAGCTTCGCTTGATAGACTGGGGTCTTGCAGAATTTTATCACCCTGGCAAGGAGTATAATGTTCGTGTTGCTTCAAGGTACTATCTTCAACAGGATATGAACTGGTGAAATCATTTTGGAAATATTTGTATTCTCTATGCTTTCATTTTAGGTTCTTTAATAGAGCCTCTACAGTTATTTCTTTTTATTTTCTTGTGTAACCTGATAACTTGTGATGCATTGTCAATTTGATTTCATATGTACCGTCAAATTAAAAGGCTGTAAAGCATGTTTATCTCAGTAACCTTCAAGAAAATCATGACAAGTGAATAGGGTTTCTATTCTCACTTCAACAGTTGATTGCATTAAGGAAATGGCAAATATCTTTGTAGTTGAAATCTCTGAAAGAAAAATGATAGGTTATAATTTGTGATGATAAAAGAATTTGGAATCAAAACTGTATTATCACCATAAAAATATTTAAATGCATAGGCACCGGTACTGAAAAATTTACATTTAAAAATTGATAAACTAGAAATGAATACTGCATTTGCCATTCATGTGTTCATGATTAGGTGATTTTACTTTGCGATTGATTGAGTGTGTCTGTATTTGTGATTGATTGTGTCTGTACACAGCACACACGAATCCATATTATTTATGGAATAATCCCCTCATCCAGGGCCACGTGGGCCCTAGATTTCTATTTGGCGCCCTCCTATTGGAGGGGGGGGAGGGGTTGTTATCCTATTGGAAACTTGTATCCCTCTTTTGTTTGTTTGGTTTCTCACTACCACAAGGTAACTCTTGAACTAAAATGAAAACCTGTCTACAACTCTACAATGATCTTTCTTTCCCCGATATGTTCTCTTTTTTAAGGGATAAAATCTCGTATTGAATAAAGATGAAATTGTAGATTACCTTATAAGGGTTTGAGTTACTCCTCTTAACAAGGTTAACTTTTTAAAATGAAACCCTAAATCTTAACATAGTATGGGAACTCATTAAATTTCAACGAGCAATTCGATTCAATTAAAACTCAAAAAATGAGCATACAAATCTCAAGATTGGTTTGCTTAAATGAGCGACCATCTTGTGGGGACATGTTAATGGATAAAATCTCAAATCGGGTAAAGATGAAAATGGAACCTCAAGTTTTAACACTCTTATGGGGGGTTTTGTTAACTTTGAGGTGATGTATTTGCATTAATGTCATGCTTCTACCTTATGATTTTAGTTTTAAATCTGGACTTCAAATCTATAATAGAAATTATGTGGCTTATCTATCATAGTTTGGTGGACACGAAAATATTATCCAAAAGCACTTGCTTCTAAATGGTATCTGATAGACTACCACCTCCAATAAGATTAACTCACACAAGTAGTTCATTCGAGATTCCGGAGTGTTCCACTAGTTAGTTAGCAAAAGGGTAAAAGAGGGAATAGAAATATAGTAGAATATCTATAAATGTAATAGGGAGGAGCTGGGGAATTCACGGAAGTGATTAGTTGAGAAAATAGTGGAGAGAACCAAGGCACCTCGAATAGCCTGGAAATTATCATTTCAATTCTGTTTTCATTTCATCCATTCATATACAATTGTTTTGTACATTTCCCAATTCAATACACAAAAAATACTTTACACAATATAGCTTCAGTGCTCTTCAAGTAGCTGCCCAACCTTCGGTAGTCAAAGAGTTTCAATCTGCAACTTTCAGTTTGGCAGCAACAATCAAGGATCCTATCAAATTGGTATCAAAGCACCGATTCTGTGGCAAATGGAAAGAAAATTCAACAAGGAATGGGAGGAAAAATGGAGCTCATTAATGAGTCGATTTGACCGCTTGATGATGCAACAGAAAGGAGATCGAGCTATTGATTCAGGGTTGGATTCATGTGGCCGACTCAACACATCAATATTCTATGGTGATAATTTAGAGTTGTGGCTGTTTGAGGTAGAGCGATACATAAATATGAGTCATGGCTTATCGGAGAGGGAAAGGTAGAAGCCGCAGCCGCTTGCTTCCTTGGAGAGGCTTGGGCATGGTTTCAAAAGATAGACGATCGCTGTCCGATTCAGACCTGGGAAGAATTGAAGGGATTGATGTTGGCTTGATTCTGCATGATAAAGCTCTCGCGTGAAGAAGGGCCTATAGGAAAGCGTAGGAGAGTGGTAAACTTGGAAACAGCGATTATTGAATAGCATTTTCAATTGCAGGGGTAGACATCGCCATCGCCATCGCCATTGCTGGAGGAGGAAAAGAGGTAAGAGGTGAGACGGGTCACTGTAAATTAGCCGAACTAGGAGAAGAAATCCATGGCTGAGCCGGAAAGGGAGAGAGGAAAAATAGATCGCAGAGAACTCACCAGAGCCGGCTATTTTTAAAGACAGAGATGAATTCCGACCATCTCAGGAGGACGAATTTATTGGCAAATACCGATGGGATTTGGAGGTTCTAAGTGGTGCTATCTTTGTCCCGTGCTACGAGATCACCCCTTTCATTCTGGGGTGACGGATGGATCGTACCATTCGAACCTTTTTTTCGACTCACATGGATTAGGGGTGAGTTTTCATCGAGCTGGTCGCTTGAGATGGAGAAAAGCGAGATGAAGGTGCCGGAACGAGAAGGACAAGGATGGGAATGGAAGGAGAAAGGACATATAGCGACCTCATCCGAAGCCACCTTCAATTTAGATGTAACCCAGCTTTGTCCAGCCCAACTATGAGCAATCCAATTTACACAAATATATCCATGAATTATGTTGATGATAAACTGGGAGTTTTAATTGATTTGGTGGTTGGATTTATTGCGCAAAAAACCAAAAAAGGGCAGATTACACAAGAGGTGGAGGTCGCGGTGATAATCAATTATGGTATTACCCACCATGATGTTTCGATAGGCTGGGTTCCATCTTTGGAGAACCCAAGATGTGGTGTAACCGGTTATAGGATTTTAATGGATAAGATACTCCTCGTAGTTAATGGGTCTACTAACTTTTTTGGATTGACATATCCCTTTTCTGCTCGGGGCATGATGGGCATTGCAAAGGAAATGGTGTGGGTGTATGATGAAGTGAGCAAATCACAACTTCCACCTTGAGGACAAGGTGGATTTTGGGCGGCGAGTAATGATAGATTACTACCTCCAATAAGATTCACTCACACAAGTAGTTTATTCGAGATTCCGGATTGTTCCAGGGTAAAAGAGGGAATAGAAATATAGTAGAATATCTATAAATGTAATAGGGGGAGCTGGGGAATTCATGGAAGTGATTAGTTGAGAAAAGAGTGGATAGAATCAAGGCATCTCGAATAGCCTGGAAATTATCATTTCAATTCTGTTTTCATTTAATCCATTCATATACAATTGTTTTACATTTCCCAAATATAATACACAAAAAATACTTTACAAAATATAGCTTTAGTGCTCTTCAAGCAGCTGCCCAGCCTTCGGTAGTCAAAGAGTTTCAATCTGCAACTTTCAGTTTGGCAGCAACAATCAAGGATCCTATCAATATCATATATGGACCCTGCTAAAATGCCTCAGGTCAATATCACATCTACATAATTAAAGATTGGCCTCACTCTCAAGAAACTTAGTCATATAAGATAACAAACCAAGTCTTATGAGGAAGAGGCGAAATAGAATCAACTTGAATTCGGAACCTCTATTCGAAATCTTAGTGAAACACTGGATTTCTTATGTCAAGTCTGCTTTTCGTGAAAAAATACCAATTGAAGTGGAGGGTTTCTACGGACTGATGCCAAAGGGAGTGGCGATGCAATATGCAAAAAGGAAAAAACTCATAATGGCAGGGGTAAATAGAGCTTTTCCACATTTCGAGCATCCAAGAAAAGATGTATTATAGGATCTATGCACTCGATCAAGAAAGAATCAAGAGAGAAAGAAAAGAAAGAATCAAAATTAATCGATAGATTTCTTGAAACAAACAAAAAGGAAATCATGGATCAACTAAGCACTTTTGGGTCTTAAGGTGGAACCTCATGTAAATACCATGGAATAAGATTTAATCTCGAACTTGCCATGCATTCACACGATAGAGATAAATGTCGTCCTAAAGCTTATACTTCTGTATTTTCTCTTGTTAATGTTCAGTGTGTGCCTGGTTGATGATTTTTGAAATGATAAATATGTTTTTTTGTTTCTTTTTCTTTTTGGCTGTATTTTTTGCTCTTTTTTTGTTGGGTTTCATAATCTAAGCTGCTAGTTTAGTTTTCCTTAAAAGAGCTGAAATTTTCTCCCTGACAGATATTTCAAGGGTCCAGAACTTCTTGTTGACCTCCAAGACTATGACTATTCATTAGATTTGTGGAGCCTTGGTTGCATGTTTGCTGGAATGGTGAGAATTTCGACACTGAAAAACTGTATCCATTCAGTTTTTTTTTTAAGTCGGACTAATACGTAAAAGTATTAATAAATTACACATAATTTTTTTACTTATTTAATTTTTACTACGAAAAATGGGATGTTTTTCTTGTTTTTTTCCCCCCCCCCCCCCCCAACCCCCGGTGGAAGGGAAGGGTTGCAAGAAGTAGGTTAACAAAATGGTATTAATTTTAAACTGAGATGAAGGGCCGTTGTGGTGCCCAATGATTTACGTTTTTCTCCTTCACGTGCTCACCATGCTTGCTAATCTTAATATAGATTTTTCGCAAGGAACCTTTCTTTTATGGGCATGACAACCAGGATCAACTTGTGAAGATTGCCAAGGTAATATAGTCTTTGGCCTTCACCAAAACAGTTCAACCCTATCTTCCAGTTCTGTTATCTGAGAGACTACAGAGTTGAAGATTTATGGTTCTTAACATCATAATGTATTTAGATCAATAAAGACACTCACATTATTTTTGCATTTTTGTTAATCCAACTGGTCTACATGTGTTGCTTAGGATCTGAATTTATTTGGTGTTACTTTATTGGTGTGTAAAATCCCCGACACATCAGACTTCTGCTCTAAATATTTACATTTAAAAATTTTAGTTCGTTTAGAAATTTATAATGAAGTTCATAATAACACTGAGCTGTGCCTGCTCTCAGAAAAGCTGATGTATTTGTATCTGATATCAAATTCCTCAACCAGGTGCTTGGGACAGATGAGTTGAATGCATATTTGCACAAGTATCAGTTGGAACTTGATCCTCAGCTTGAAGCTCTAGTCGGGAGGTTTGCTTCATGCAACAAATTCTGACTATATATACGAGCTTAAGACTATTTAGATCTCATTGTCTTAAGGTGCATTGATATGAAGCTGACTCATCTTTTGTTTTACAGACACAGCAGGAAACCCTGGACAAAATTTGTCAATACGGATAATCAGCATCTAGTATCTCCAGAGGTCATTTCTTTTTATTTCACAAAAGAAAAACAGAAGCTGGCTTATTTTTGGTTATTAATATTTGCAAACATTTCAATGAGTTTAATCGTCTCTTCTTTTGTTACTTACAGGCGATAGATTTTCTCGACAAGCTCCTTCGGTATGATCATCAGGACAGACTCACAGCAAAAGAAGCCATGGTAGTTTTTGCAGCCTTATTATCTATTTGCTCATTTTTGTTACTATCATCACTGCCTTCAGAAGGATGATCTCTCAAACTAATACAGAGTACCTTTGTTTTTTCTCTAGGCCCACCCATATTTCTTGCAAGTGAGGGCTGCAGAGAATAGCAGACTACGGACCCAATAGCCTAAAGACACTGTTCCACGCACCAGAGACTCCTATTTTAATTTTACTTCACATTTTGTGTCGATGGTGAGCTGGATGTTAAGGTTGCAGACATCATTTGTGAACAAATTTATTATGAAGTTTGATCAAGATAAGGGTACTTGACTAGACTTCCGCTTCTATGTATTCTAAAACAAATTCTGATTGTATTTGTTTGAGCTACATGTAGATCGGTTCCTCGTGCTCTTCTGTCAATGTGTTCATTTGGTCGAATGGCTCATGGCTTGGCATAAACTTCCGTTAAATTATTTTTGTTATTTCCTGAGAGAAAGGATTGAGTTGTCCGCATCCACAAGTTGCACAACATTTTTACCATTCACCTGATTAAAAAAATAAAAAATAAAAAAAGGTCATTTTTTCATCTGTTGGAGTCCCAAATGAGTTTAAGATAATTCCTTGCTTCTATGGTTTCAGGTGATTTATTTAATAAAGTCATCTTAAAAACATAAAACGTAACTTTGTTAGAAATGACGGTTTGTTGCTTGTATAGTTGTATTTTGTACACTGCAATATTTGTTGAAAACTACAAGTTATGTTTCGCCCCCTCCCCCCTGAGTGTGTGTATATATATATATATATATCTTTACTCTCTTAAAAGAGAGGCTTTCTTTACTATTCATTCATGTCACACTGATTTTCACACTTGCTCGATTTACATATCTGGTTTTGCTACAGTTGGTTGGTCCCCAAAATGAGTCACGTTTTCTTTTTGAGACCGCATAGTCTGCGTCGTCTTGCTTTTGTATTGTCTCACATCCACCTCCTCTCGTGAGGAATAATTAATGTAGTTGATTTTTTTGACTTATTGAAGTGTAGTTGATTTTGTTGACTTCTTGAAATCTGAAAACGTGCATTCCCGAGGTATATAGCAAAGTTATTAGATGATTGTCCTTTTTCCCACATAATTGAGATATCAAAAGTAACATTATACCCTCTATTTAATAAACAATTTGGCACAATTACCCTTCACTTTCTAACTACACACTAATTTCCATACCTATATTAATGTTAAGGGAGATATGGGAATTAAAAAATATAGTTGTCGAAACATTAATGAATGGGACCCACATTTGAAGTAAAATGTAGTGTGCTGTTTATTTTTTTTTCTTACCACATAAATTTCGCACAATACTCTTCTATCAATTCAATCTTTCTCTTTCTAAATTCTACCCATTGTTTTGCAGAACGAATTCTCCCCAAAATCTTGTTTTCTCTGAAAAAAAAAGGTCGTCCTTCTACCATTATTCGCTTTTGCCTTTAGCCTAATTCGTATTTTCTCGTCATCAATAGTGGAGAAGAAAATTCTAGAAGTTGCAACAATTATTTTGGGTATGTTCTTCTTATAATTTTTCTTTTTTGTGTATTTCTTTTTTTATTTTCTTACTATTTATTTAAGGTACGTAGTTTTCCTTTGTTTGTAGATGAAAATCTAGCTGGGTTCGTCTTCCTTTAGCTCCATATAAGTTATGTTCTCGTTTCTGTACATGCATGAAAATATATCTATGTTTACATATTCATGGTTCATGAGGTTGAAGGTCAAGAATTTTCACCGTTTCGAAGCTGGTGAGGAATCAACTATCATCATTCATAGCCAACTTCAACAATTTCAAATCACTATTTCACTCCATTTTTCATTCACTGTAGAAGAAAATGAAATTGCACTGGATGCAAAAAAAAATGTTAATAGAGGGTGAAAATTATATAGATGTGTACATACACATTTACATACATACATGTTTACGTGTGTGAGGAGAGGGGATTACTTTTCTTCGTATAGAATATATTTTATTTAATTAGTATATAATAATAAAATAGCATCTGCCTTTACTATAAGAGAGGAGATTGTCCAAGTTATTGTTTATGTTTGGCAGAATTTCACACGTAACCA
>NW_019253119.1:1547-3577 GCF_002742605.1 Olea europaea var. sylvestris | reverse complement strand
GAAATGGAACAGAAGAAGAACATACTTGTAAGTGCATTATGCTTCCGAATAGTATAATTCTACCATTTGAAGATGAAATCACATCTTTAAAAATTTTGATACATCATGTTTTTCCAAATATACAGGCATATGTTGACAATTTACATAATATGATAAATAGAGTTATTCTTACACCTATGAATGAATGTGTTGATTATATTAACAAGATTTTACTCGAACAAATTCCCGGTGATTTTTCCACATACTATAGTTTTGATGAAGCAATTGACAAATCGGAACAAAGCTTGCACGAAGATTTCTTGAATACTTTGACACCAAATGGTATTCCACCGCATGAATTGAAACTTAAGGTAAATTGTCCTGTAATGTTATTACGGAATATTAATCCTTCCGAAGGATTATGCAATGGAACACGCCTTACTTGTCGAAAATTTGAGAAAAACGTAATTCTTGCTGAAATTACAACTGGTGAGTATTGTGGGAAATATGTTTTCTTACCAAGGATCCCTTTTATACCTCTTCAAAGTGATCGAAACTCAATTCAATTTAAGAGAACTCAATTTCCAATTAGACCGTGTTTTGCAATGACAATAAATAAAGCACAAGGTCAAACACTTGATTTTGTTAGTCTATATCTTCCAGAACCAGTTTTCTGCCGTGGTCAGCTATATGTAGCATTATCAAGAGCAACAACGAGCACATCTCTAAAAGTTTTATTGAAACCATCAAGCATGGACAACTCACATAATATATGTACTAAAAATATTGTGTACAAGGAAATTCTTTCGTTTATACATTCATATACCTAAAATGTTTGAACAGGTATATTTTTTATCTTCGAGAAATTTTTATAATATGTTCTCGTACAATAGTTTCCTCAATATTAAATACATGAGCATTATCAAGAGCAACAACGAGCACATCTCTAAAAGTTTTATTGAAACCATCAAGCATGGACAACTCACATAATATATGTACTAAAAATATTGTGTACAAGGAAATTCTTTCGTTTATACATTCATATACCTAAAATGTTTGAACAGGTATATTTTTTATCTTCGAGAAATTTTTATAATATGTTCTCGTACAATAGTTTCCTCAATATTAAATACATGAAAAATTATGTCGTTACTATTTTTTTCATTCTTTGCATTTGCCATAAAAAAATTTCACAGGTTTCATTATCGGGAATGAAAAGTTCTTTTTAATTCTTTGCTACATGTGTACAATGGAATCACTAACGATAGCTTCAATTACAACCTGCGTTTGCAAAAGGTATGATTCAAATTTTTTAGTGTTAGTTTAATAGTTTGCCAGATCGATAACTAATTTACTTTAGTAAAATTTCAAAATAAAAAGTAATTTCTCTATTTTTAGAATATATTTACCCTTAAGAGTTTCACATTGTCACATAAATATTCTTCCATCAGTTAAATGGTGCTCTTATGCCAATTATTACAATGTTCAACTTTGTCAAAAAAAAAATTAGTATAATTATGGATTTTATGGAAACTCAATTTCAGATTCCCTTATTATCAACTTCAAGTTGTTTCCCCTCATATATTTTACAGTCTTTCACATTTAAGATATATGTAATTAATACTATTTCTACTACCTCTTAAAAGAGGGGGTTTATATTACTGTTCATTTATATCACAGCCATTTACACCCACTGTTCCACAACCGTTTTTTCTACAGTTCACATTTTTTTGAATAAATGAAACAGAATCTCCTTTCTTAACCCTAAACAAAACTCTAGCTTGCTTTCTCAAAACTCTTGCCCTTGTTCTCAAACTTTCAGATTTTGCAACCCGACAGCTAAAGGAGAGATCCATTTGAAGTACACTTGAAATACACTGTCTATGTTCTTGACAATGGAAGAAGGAGGCTTTTTCTATTATTCAACTTTTGTTTACGGTAAGGGCCTAGCTCTTCTTCTTCTTCTTCTTTTTTTCTTTTCGAGTTAGCGGAGGAAGGTGAAAATGAAGAGTATAGGACGACGATGGTCACTATAGTAAATGGCAGAAGAT
>NW_019253119.1:0-1133 GCF_002742605.1 Olea europaea var. sylvestris | reverse complement strand
GATTAAATGCTCAACATGGTGTTAATTTAAGCACACCTACGTCTTTTAGCAATCCTGTTGCTGGAGGTAATAATAGTATGGACATGGGGGTAGTTGTTCGCTCTAGCAGACCTTTCGCAATGGTCGATAAAATTACAAAAGGATCTTCAGCAGTAGTAGATGGCTTACAGCTTGGAAATCAAATTGTAAAATTTGGGAATATGAAAATGGGTGAGAACTTGGTACAGAAGCTTACTACTGAAGCTCAGATAAATCAGAGCCATGCAATGCTTGTGGTAGTTATGGGGCAAGGTGTTTTCATAAATTTGACCATAAAACCCAACTCTTGGCAATGTCATGACCTACTTGGTACGTTACATTCTAATCATATTTTATATTTTTCCCTTTTGTTTAAACTATGTTTCAATTGGTCAATAAATCTCATTTATGCAAGCGAATCATGAAATGTTCAATTTCAACAAATCATCTTGAACTAAAAATATGCTAATGTTATATATTTGAATTCTGTTGATTTTATACAATAAGATCAATAATACATAAGTTTCTTTTAATTTCGATAGTCCAATAATATTCCTTGTTCTAATTAAGTTTTAAATAGAGATGGTTTGATGCTCTTTTAGAATTTAATGAAATTTTATGCTTTCCCTTTACTTCGTGCAACGTTAAGAAATATTTGAGTGAATTTAACATTATTCTTCTTGATAGAATATACAAAACTGGTGTGTGTACATTAACGCTTTCCTATTTAATCATCTAACTTTGTTCGGTGAACAAAAAATTTTGTGAGCAACTATTTTTATTATATATACATTACATATTTCTTTATCAATGCATGAATTGATTTTATGGGAAACTTAATAAAAAAAATTTTACTAATTTTATTATTAATCTAAATTCTAACCAACAATGTTATTTTTTCAGAGTAGGATTACAGTCATCCTATATCTAAAGACGATTAATCTTACATGGTCGAAAATATATTCACTTTCAATGCTGATAAATATGCTAAGATGGAATTTGGATTGAATTATATGATGATATGTTTCCTTACATTATGCTATATTGTTATGTTTCTTAGTATATGATATTTTCAATTTTTATTAATCGAATGATGAACATATGAAAAGATAAAT
>NW_019253118.1:0-1225 GCF_002742605.1 Olea europaea var. sylvestris | reverse complement strand
GACATATTCGCGAAAAATGACAAAATTGCCCCTGGCTCGGTTTTTGTTTCCGATCAACCAGACAAATTTTAGACCATTCCGACGCCATCGCAAAAAATGACGAAGTTGTCCATGGCGCAGTTATTGTTTTCGATCAACCTGTCAAATTTTAGCTCATTCCGACATCGTCGCGAAAAATGACGAAATAGCGCACGGCGCGATTTTTGTTCCCGATCAACCTGTCAAATTTGAGCCCATTTCGACACCATTGCAAAAAATGACAAAATTGACCCCGGCGCGGTTTTTGTTTCCGATCAACTTGTCAAATTTTAGCCCATTCTGACACAGTCGCGAAAATGACGAAATTGCCCCCGGCGCGGTTCTTGTTTCCGATCAACCTGTCAAATTTTAGCCCATTCCGACAAAGTCTCGAAAAATGACGAAATTGCCCCTGGCGCGGATTTTGTTTCCGATCAACCAGACAAATTTCAGCCCATTCCGACACAGTGGTGAAAATGACGAAATTGCCCCCGGCGCAATTTTTGTTTCCGATCAACCAGTCAAATTTTAGACCATTCCGACACAGTCGAGAAAAATGACGAAATAGCCCCCGGCGCAGGTTTTCGTTTCCGATCAACCAGTCAAATTTTAGACCATTCCGACACAGTAGCGAAAAATGACAAAATTGCCCCCGGCGCGATTTTTGTTTCCGATCGACCTGTCAAATTTTAGCCAATTCCGACACAGTCGCGAAAAATGACGAAATTGCCCCCGGCGCGGTTTTTGTTCTTGATCAACCTGTCAAATTTGAGACCATTCCGACACAGTCGCGAAAAATGACGAATTTGCCCCCGGCGCGATTTTTGTTTCCTATGAACCAGTCAAATTTTAGACCATTCCGACACAGTCGCGAAAAATGACGAAATAGCCCCCGGCGCGATTTTTATTTCCGATGAACCTGCCAAATTTCATTCCATTCTGACACATTCGCGAAAAATGACGAAGTTGCCCTGGCGCAGTTATTGTTTTCGATCAACCTGTCAAATTTTAGCTCATTCCGACACCGACGCGAAAAATGACGAAATAGCCCCCGGCGCGATTTTTGCTCCCGATCAACCTGTCAAATTTGAGCCCATTCCGACACAGTCGCGAAAAATGACAAGTTTGCCCCAGGCGCGATTTTTGTTTCCTATGAACCAGTCAAATTTTAGACCATTCCGACACAGTCGCGAAAAATGACGGAATT
>NW_019253117.1:0-1225 GCF_002742605.1 Olea europaea var. sylvestris | reverse complement strand
GGCCCATTCCGACACCATCGCGGCAAATGACAAAATTGCCCCTAGTGCAGTTTTTCATTGTTAATTTTCTGTCCAACACTTCTTCAACCTGACATTATTAATACGGAAATTAATAATTCGGAGGCTCAAACGAAGGAATTTGGCTAAAATCTAGTGATCCCAGGTCTGTGCCCCGGCTCCAATTTCAGGGGCCATTTCCTATTAACCTGCTAAATTTCGGCGCATTCCGACACCGTCATGACAACCGACAAAATTGCCCCTGGGGCGGTTTTGCGTTGTTAATTTTCTATCCAATACTTCTTCAACCTGACATAATTAATACGAAAATTAATTATTCGGAGGCCTAAATGAAGGAATTTGGCTAAAATCCCGTGACCTCGGGATTTTAACCCGAGTCCAATTTCTGGGGCCGTTTCCAATCAACCAGCCAAATTTCGACCCACTCCGACACCGACGCGACAAATGACAAAATTGCGCTTGGTGCAGTTTTTCTTTGTTAATTCTCTGTCCAACACTTCTTCAGCCTGGCATAATTAATACGAAAATTAATTATTCGGAGGCCTAAACGAAGGAATTTGGCTAAAATCCCGTGATCCCGGGTATGTGCCCCAAGTCCAATTTCTAGGGCTGTTTCCAATCAACCTACCAAATTTCGGCCCATTCCGACACCGTCGTGACAAATGACGAAATTGCCCCTGGTGCAGTTTTTCTTTGTTAATTTTCTGTCCAACATTTCTTCAACCTGACATAATTAATACGAAAATTAATTATTCAGAGGCCTAAACGAAGAAATTTGACTAAAATCTCGTGGTCCCGGGTCTGTGCCTCGAGTCCAATTTCTGGGGCCGTTTCCAATCAACCTACCAAATTTCGGCCCATTCCAAGACTTTCTCGATAAATAACGAAATTGCCCCAGGTGCGGTTTTTCTTTGTTAATTTTCTGTCCAACACTTCTTCTGCCTTACATAATTAATACAGAAATTAATTATTCGGAGGCCTAAACGAAGGAATTTGACTAAAATCTTGTGAACCCGAGTATGTGCCCCGAGTTCAATTTCTCAGGACGTTTCCAATCTACCTGCCAAATTTCGGCCCATTTCGACTCCGTCGGGACAAATGACAAAATTGCCCCAGGTGCGGTGTTGCGTCGTTAATTTTCTAGTCCAACACTTCTTCAACTGGACATAATTAATACGGAAATAAATTATTCGGAGGCTTAAACGAA
>NW_019253116.1:0-1226 GCF_002742605.1 Olea europaea var. sylvestris | reverse complement strand
TTTTAAAATTAAGCTAAACTTTGCTCGTTTAAGTTGAGTCTTTAATTTTAATTAAACTGAAACAATTAAAGTAAAACCCTATTAGTCGCGCCTCTCACTCAACCACCAAATAAGAGTGCAAACCCCAAGCAATTATTAAACAAAAATAAGTTTAAATAGTTTGAAAGCAACGTCTCAAATGCCACTTGGCGGATGCCAACCCAGGTTACCGTTATAGCCCGACCGTGAAGTCAATGATCCAACAGCCAGGTTCTACTAGCCGTTTGATTTGAAAGCAAAAAAAATAGAAAATATATTCCACGTTTTCACTGGACAGATACCCTTAAATTTCTCTTGAGCTTAATCCATTCCTCATCCATATCTTTTTCTTCTTCTTCTTGGGTTTCTTTTCTCTCTAGATGCTTTCATTCAGCATTCTGGGGTTGTATAAATTGTGGGTCTGGTGAAGGAGAGTGTATTTTCGTTTATTTATTTGATCAGGGGTTTTGTGATTGAGCTTTCAGATATCACGAGAATCATAATGGTTATATCTGAAGAGAACGATTCTACCCAGATTAAACCCACTAATGCACAAGGTTCTGTTTGGCGAGATCTTGCTTATTTTTACCAATTTTATGGTTTTTGAGCTTACAATCAGTTTTCAATCTCAATGTTCTTATTTTATTTTTCATTTTTCTTTTTGGGATTTGAATAATAAAAGGAGGGGGAGTAATCGCTGGCAGAAAGTTTGGAATGGAGGTGAGACCAAATAGAAGGGCTCTGAGTGCGATTAATCAGAATTTAGTGGGAGCTCATCCTCGTCCATATCCCTGTGTTGTTAACAAGAGAGGCTTATCGGAGTAAATCTAGACTCTAATTTAACATCCTTCATATTTCTTTTGTCATTTCTTCCGAATGCTTTTGAAGAGTAAAATAATAAGTCATATTTCTTGTTACTCAGAACAAATGGGAATTGTGATAAGAATCTTCCAATTCAAGCACACAGGCCAATCACAAGGTCTGATTTGTGAAATAATTTATTTTTATCTCTAAAAGTTTCTCCTTTCAAGTTTTGATTTTTGTAAACTCCTACTTTCTGTTTTCGCTTACAAGAATTATTTGATTTATAAAGGAAATATGCAACACAGATGCCAATCTTGCAGCAACCATGCCCTGAGGTATATGCTCTCTTTCTCAAGGACATTTGAAAATTTGTGTATAAAATTTTTCCCAGTGAATGGACACAG
>NW_019253115.1:0-1226 GCF_002742605.1 Olea europaea var. sylvestris | reverse complement strand
CAAACACAAATGAACAAAGATTCAATCATGGTTATTGTTGATCGCTTCTCGAAGATGGCATACTGTGTTCCTTGTAACAAGACTATAGATGCTTCACACATTGTTGATTTGTATTTTCAAGAGACTGTGCCACTTCATGGTGTAACAAAAACAATTGTCTCAGATCGAGATGCCCAAGTTTACAAGTCATTTTTGGTGCACGTTTTGGAAGAAGCTTGGTACAAAATTGCTTTTTGGCACGTCTCATCACCCATAAACTGATGGACCGAAGTTGTCAATCAAAGTTTAGGCAATCTGTTGAGGAGTCTAGTGGGTAAGAATATTCGTCAGTGGGAACTTATGCTAGCACATGAGGAGTTTGCCTAAAACTGAGATATAACTCAGCAAAACATTGCCATGCATAAGCTACTAAAGAGCATACGGGACCAAAAAGTATACCCAATTTTTTCCGTACGCAACTCAAGAAAATGCATTCTTCCATGACCCCTCACAAGGAGACTACTACCAGGGTGAAAAGTATATCCAAAGCCAAATGACTGATTACCAACACTATGCAAGGAAGACAACCCTCAGGAAAGGAAAGTTGGGGTTGATACATCCATCAACTATGCCACTGACCAACCTAATGAGGTCCCATTCAACATTTTTCCAAACTACAATTCAAATGATATGCTTCAAAGGTTCATAAGTGTCTTTGACAGGCTGAGCCCTAAATAACCTAGCTCAACCTCCCCTTGAACCTAGAAATAAGCAGTAGAGACCACCTCAAGTTGAAAAACAAAACAAACATATTTATGACAACATGCCTCGAAATCTTCCATTAGAAATAGGCATGAGAGGAGCGTAGAACATGCCAGGAACGAAGTAGGACCATCTCAACCAATCATCTTCTTGGAGGGAGGCAAAAATGCAAAAACGACCATGCAATCCCCCATCTAGATGTCTGGCCTTGGACAAATTCTGTTATCTTAACTATGGTGACTCCAACATTCCGAAGTTTGCAGATCAGGCTATTGAGGTTTGATGTTCTTCCAACCATTGAAGTGCACCACCTCAAATAAAGGGGAAAAGATGAACATGAAGGCAGTTGAATGGCTGATTTTAACAGAAAAATATGTAGGGATGTGAATAAACAAGATACCTGAAATGCATGTTTCAGTTGAGCACTGTCTTCAATTATGCGAGTAATAAAGGCCTCTTTACCACCAGGACAAACCATCTCATCC
>NW_019253114.1:0-1226 GCF_002742605.1 Olea europaea var. sylvestris | reverse complement strand
CAAAACGGACACCGTATGAAAAAGTCACACTCAGTTCTTCGATCGTCGACAATCCAAGCATTCCAAATAAGCAAGTGCTTGTCTTTCTACAAATGACCGAAATCCCTCATACGTTGCGAGGAAAAGGGTGGGTTCAATCACAAAGTATCACTACAGTTCCGAAAAGTATTGATGGGCCCAAAACGGACACCGTATGCAAAAGTCGCACTCAGTTCTTTCGATCATCGACAATCCAAGCATTCCAAATAAGCAAGTGCTTATTGCTCCACAAATGGCTGAAATCCCACATACGTCACAAGGAAAAGGGTGGGTTCAATTCAAAAGGGTCGTTACATTTCCAAAAAGTACTTAAGGGCCCAAAATGGACACCATATGCAAAAGTCACACTCAGTTCTTCGATCGCCGACAATCCAAGCAATCCAAATAACCAAGTGCTTGTCCTTCCACAAACGACCAAAATCCCTCATACGTTGTGAGGAAAAGGGTGGGTTCAATCCAAAAGTATCGCTACATTTCCGATTAGTACTGATGGACCCAACACGGACACCGCATGCAAAAGTCACACTCAGTTCTTCGATCGCCGACAATCCAAGCATTCCAAATAAGTAAGTGCTTGTCACTCCACAAATGGCCGAAATCCCTCATACGTCACGAGGAAAAGGGTGGGTTCAATTCAAAAGGGTCGCTACATTTCCAAAAATTACATATGGGCCCAAAATAGACATCGTATGCAAAAGTGACACTAAGTTCTTCGATCGTCGACAATCCAAGCAATCCAAATAAGCAAGTGCTTGTTCTTCCACAAACGACCAAAATCCCTCATACGCTGCGAGGAAAAGGGTGGGTTCAATCCAAAAGTATCGCTACATTTTCGAAAAGTACTGATGGGCCCAAAACGGACACCGTATGCAAAAGTCACACTCAGTTCTTCGATCGTCGACAATCCAAGCATTCCAAATAAGCAAGTGCTTGTTGCTCCACAAATGGTCGAAATCCCTCATACGTCATAGCAAAGCAGTGAGTTCAATTCAAAAGGGTCGCTACATTTCCAAAAAGTACTTATGGGCCCAAAATGGACACCGTAGGGAAAAGTCACACTCAGTTCTTCGATCGCCGACAATCCAACAGTTCCAAATAAGCAAGTGCTTGTTCTTTGAAAAATGGCCAAAATTTGTCATACGTCACAGCGAATGTGAGTTCTATTCAAAAGGGTCGCTACATTTCCA
>NW_019253113.1:0-1226 GCF_002742605.1 Olea europaea var. sylvestris | reverse complement strand
AGGAATAGAGGTAAGAGGGACTGACTCTTCGTACTGGTTTTCCCAAGAATGTCCTCAAGACTTGTCCAAGCTCATGAAAGTGTGAAGAGAAAGGAACGAAGAAAAAAAGCAAAGGAATGCCTAGGAAATTGAGAATAGATGACCTCACTCAGAAGAAGGAAAGACGTACTTAAGAGTTCTCTTGCTACCCTGAAGGAATCTTTGTACAAATTAAGTGACAAAATGGAAGGTAAAAAGGGGTTTAAAGTAAAGGAAAACCAAAAAGTTTTGCTCGAATCGTTGGATGTGGAAAATGAGGGAAAATGGACGGATCAGATTCATCTAGCCAAAACAACGCCGTTTTAAACAAAGGCTTCCCAAAGAAACCACCACAAATGCTGTATAGCTCACCCCTACATAAACGTGACACTTGGCACTGCAATAATGACACTTCTAGAAAGAAAGGCTAATCGAATCCAGAGGTCAGTCCTTCTCCAAAGCAGTACTGACCCAGGGGATAATTGTTGACCATCGACCTCCGATCTCATATATATTGCTTAGAGGCCCTACCACATATGCATCCAAGTTGGGCTAAAAAAGTTCAACTCGGTGCCTTTACCGCCATAGTCCCAAAGGACATAATGATTGCAGATCCTTTAAACCTAGTCAAATTACCCCAATCAATCAGACATACTTGGAGGGGAGGGGAGAATGACATCAGCATCGCCTAATCCTACAAATCAACTACCATGGTTCTCTTATTCAGGGCAAGTTATCATTACCTGAGGAAATATTAAGATAATGGCAACCAGCCTTATCAACCAATCAAAGGAAAGATCGGCGACGGGCTGTCCGAGTTCTAGCTGATTTGATTGACACACTATAATTTTAACTAAAAAGTCTCCTATAAAAAGTGTAAAATGTCCCCCTTTGAGGGAGGGAAGCCTTTCACGCATAGATGTTTTGTAATTAAGCTTTTCATTATCAATATAAAGTGTCCCCTTTTTTTAAAGTTGGCTCAAGGAGAGTTCTTACAATTTTTGATGTCAACGTGAATGATTACCAATGTTTTTAATTCCAATTATTTTTCCTTCTACATTGTCTCCAAATGTGACATGACCTCCATCCTTCTTTTTGAAATTTGATAATAGTATTCTACCTATGGTCATGCGTTTTTAACATTCACTATCCAAAAACCATTTTCTCTTCATCTTCTTTGGTACCAACAAAAAATAATTTAATTTTTT
>NW_019253112.1:0-1226 GCF_002742605.1 Olea europaea var. sylvestris | reverse complement strand
CGACAAATGACAAAATTGCCCCTGGTGCGGTTTTTCTTTGTTAATTTTATGTCCAACACTTCTTCAACCTTATGTAATTAATACGAAAATTAATTATTCGGAGGCCTAAACGAAAGAATTTGGCAAAAATCCCGTGATCCCGAGTCTGTGCCCCGACTCCAATTTCTGGGGCCGTTTCCAATCAACCTGCCAAATTTTGGCCATTCAGACACCGTCGCGATAAATGACAAAATTGTCCCTGGTGCGATTTTGCGTTGTTAATTTTATGTCCAACACATTTTCAACCTGACATAATTAATACGGAAATTAAATATTCGGAGGCCTAAACAAAGGAATTTGTCTAAAATCCTGTGATCTCGGGTCAGTGCCCCGAGTGCAATTTCTCGGGCCGTTTCCAATCAACCTGCCAAATTTCGGCCAATTCCGACATCGTCGCGACATATGACGAAATTTCCCTTGGTGCTGTTTTTCTTTTCTAATTTTCTGTCCAACATTTCTTCAACCTGACATAATTAATACGGAAATTAATTATTTAGGGGCCTAACGAAGGAATTTGGTTTAAATCCCGTGATCCCGGGTCTGTGACCCAAGTCCAATTTCTCGGGCCGTATCCAATCAACCTGCTAAATCTCGGCCCATTTCGACACCGTCATGACAAATGACGAAATTGCCCCTGGTGCAATTTTTCTTTGTCAATTTTATATCCCATTTCTTCAACCTGACATAATTAAAATGAAAATTAATTATTTGGAGCCCCAAATGAAGGAATTTGGCTAAAATCCTGTGATCTCGGGTATGTGCCCCGAGTCCAATTTCTCGGGCCATTTTCAATCAGCCTGCCAAATTTCGACCTATTCCGACACCGTCGCGACAAATGACAAAGTTGCCCTTGGTGTAGTTTTGCGTTGTTAATTTGCTATCCAACATATCTTCAACCTGACATAATTAATACCGAAATTAATTATTCGGAGGTCTAAACGAAGGAATTTGGGTAAAATCCCGTGATCCCGGGTCTGTGCCCCGAGTATAATTTTCGGGGCCATTTCCTATCAACCTGCCAAATTTCGCCCCATTCCAACACCGTCGTGACAAATGACAAAATTACCCCTGGTGCGATTTTGCGTTGTTAATTTTCTGTCCTACACATCTTCAACTTAACATAATTAATACGGAAATATATTATTCGGAGGCCTAAATGAAGGAATTTGGCTAAAATCCTGTGATCC
>NW_019253111.1:0-1226 GCF_002742605.1 Olea europaea var. sylvestris | reverse complement strand
TCTGAAATAAAAATCGCGCCAGGGGCAATTTAGTAATTTTTCTCGACTGTGTCGGAATGAGCTCAAATTTGACAGGTTGATCGAAAACAAAAATCGCGACGGAGCAATTTCGGCATTTTTCTCGACTGTGCCGGAATTTGCCGAAATTTGGCAGTTTGATCGGAAATAAAAATCGCGCCGGCGGCAATTTCGTCATTTTTCTAGATAGTTTCGGAATGGGATCAAATTTGACAGGTTTATCGGGAACAAAAATCGCGCCTGGTGTAATTTCGTCATTTTTTGCGACTGTGTCGGAATTGGCTAAAATTTGACTTGTTGATCGGAAACAAAAATCACGCCGGGGGCAATTCCGTCATTTTTCTCTACTATGTCGGAATTGGCTGAAATTTGGCAGTTTGATCTGAAATAAAAATCGCGCCGGGGGCAATTTCGTCATTTTTCTCGACTGTGTCGGAATGGGCTCAAATTTGACAGGTTGATCGGAAACAAAAATCACGTCGGGGGCAATTTCGTCATTTTTCTTGACTGTGTCGGAATTGGCAAAAATTCGACTTGTTGATCGGAAACAAAAACCGCGCCGGAGGAAATTTCTTCATTTTTTCGACTGTGTCAGAATTGGCTGAAGTTTGGCAGTTTGATCTGAAATAAAAATCGCGCCAGGGGCAATTTCGTTATCTTTCTCGACTGTGTCGGAGTGGGCTTAAATTTGACAAGTTGATCGGAAACAAAAATCGCGCCGGAGCAATTTCGTCGTTTTTCGCGACTGTGTCGGAATTGTCTAAAATTTGACAGGTTGATCGGAGACAAAAATCGCGCCGGGGGCAATTTCGTCATTTTTCTCGACTGTGTCAGAATTGGCTAAAATTTGGCAGTTTGAACTGAAATAAAAATCGTGCCGGGGGCAATTTCGCCATTTTTCTAGACTGTGTCGGAATGGGCTCAAATTTGACAGGTTGATCGGAAACTAAAATCGCGCCGGCGGCAATTTAGTCATTTTTCTCGACTGTGTCCGAATTGGCTGAAATTTGGCAGTTTGATCTGAAATAAAAATCGCGCCAGGGGCAATTTAGTCATTTTTCTCGACTGTGTCGGAATGAGCTCAAATTTGGCAGGTTGATCGAGAACAAAAATTGCGTCGGGTGAAATTTCGTCATTTTTCGCGACTGTGTCGGAATTGGATAAAATTCGACTTGTTGATAGGAAACAAAAACCGCGCCGGGGGAAAT
>NW_019253110.1:0-1226 GCF_002742605.1 Olea europaea var. sylvestris | reverse complement strand
ATTTCTCTCATGTTGTGCGAACAATACGAGATGTCTTAATTTATTTATTATAAACACCCTACCTTCAGAATCCTCTATTTCATCGTCCAATGCCTCATTATTTTCTTTAGCTTTGTGAACACTTTCACTTTCTACTATGCCTATCACATGAGTTTTCCCAAAAAAAAAAATAAATAAATTACATTCTAGCTCTTTAGAAAATAATAGTTGTAACACAATTAATTGATAAAGAGATAAAGGAATGAACATATATAAGAAATTCATATTCATCTATGAGTGGATCATTTTAATCGTCATAAGTCCACAATAGCGATCTGAATATTCCTCACAGATCAGCCTTTAGATAGACTTGAAGAAGATTTTTTAGATTTATACATTGAGTTAGGGTGTTAGGTCACCCTCTTATCTTCTATATTGAAAGTTGAAGAGAGTCAATAGTTGACAAGGGTGAAAATGTTAACTGAAATTCTTACTTGCTAAGGGTGTAAATATTGATTTACAAGTGATGCTGGTACTTTACTTATATGGGCTGCTAGTACTATCAATCATGTAGTATGTTTAGGATAATGGGTATCTCCATATAATATAGAAAAATTCTCATACACATATTGGTTGATTTACTAGTGCAGCAACGATAATTTGGGCAATGACAAGCCTGATGGAGACTCCAAAGGTGATGAAGAAAGTACAGGAAGAAATCAGAGATGATTTGGGAAAATTGCCCTATCTAAAGGCAGTAATAAGATATTGACACAGAAGTTTTACCAAGAATTACAATGCATAAGAAAAATACACTTTGTCTTGTACCTAGAAACTACTTATGCACAGTCTCGATTTACCCTCTAAACCCAATATTGTCCCAATAATAGTATCACAAACGTTCTTCTCAATGTGCATTACATCTAGGTTATGCCTAATTTTTAACTTTGACCAATCCTCTAGCTCAAAAAAAAAAAAAAAAACTCTTCTTAGTCCAGTTTCGTTCTTCAAGTGTCCTCTTCCTTTTTTTTGTTTGAGTTATTAGGATAAAATTTACCAGTCTTACCAAAGTTTATGTTCTGTACTTGAGACAACATTTCATCACCCGATAATTGTCTAGGTCTTGCACGAAATTCAATTTCCTCAGCAAAGGATTCCTTGATGTTGCACCACAAGTGATCCCACAGCAGCCATCGTCGATGCCCCATGAAGCAAACCTTGTCACTGAACCATTCAGATGTTCCATC
>NW_019253109.1:0-1226 GCF_002742605.1 Olea europaea var. sylvestris | reverse complement strand
AAAAAAAAAAAAGATGCATTCACAACATCGCCAAGGGGGGTCATTTTTCAATTTCCACACAAACTTGACTGTAGAATCACTATAATTGAGGCATTTTGAATTACATGCTACACATCTAGCATATGGGGACCAAAAAAGATGTTGCATAACCGAAATAATTGCCTATGGATTGTGTTGGATCACAAACTTTTTCTTTTTGTTGTTCGGGAATGCAGCCGCATCTTCAATTGCCCTCTTGCCTTTGTCCTCCATGTGGTTATTTCCTCGTATACATTCGGAATCTGAGTGCACGACTTTGGCCAGTGGTGGTCTACTACCTAAGACTTTTGAATTTGAGGATGTATTTATGGAAAGAGTGATGCGTTGAGACGGGGTGTTAGTGAGTTCTTTCTTAGGTTCGATAATCTCACAGGTCCTGTATGAATTGCCTACACGTTGTGTTTTGACGGACCCCACAGACAAATGTCGCTTCTGGACAGCTAGAATTGGAGTTTCTTCAGCATCCATGGTAGAAATTTTCAGGGGGAAAAAGGGATTGTGTTTTGGTGATGGTGATGGTGGTGGTGGTACGCCTCAGGCAAGGGATTTATATTAGCGGTAAGACTGAAATAATGGAAAATGGGAATCAAATGTTGGATTTGTATGAAATGGCATTGAATATACTTCCGTGGGAGATCTGTTAATGGTCAATTTAGTGTTTAGGTTTAGGGTTCTTTCTTGGTGAGCGATTCTAAAGAGACGATCTGGGCGATTGAAATTAATTGCAATAGGAATTGAAATCAAATATGCTTCTGTGAGAGATCTGTGATTGATCAACATAGTGCTTATGTTTTGGGTTCTTTCTTGGTGATCGATTTTGAACAGAGAATCTAGGTGGATGAAATTGATTGCAGGATGAAAATGACGCCATTTTCGAGATTTTGGGGTTAATTTAGTCAGTTAAGGCCTGTTTGGTGGCACTTAATATAAGGGTGCGTTTGGTGGAGTAACTTTAGCACGTAAATGAATAGCCATTTTAATTTTTGTAATCTTTTCACATTTCTACTTTACTTAAAAAAAACAGTATTGATGGTTAAAAAAAGTTGAATGGTATATTCTAGATATTTATTAAAAGGTAGATATGTGGTGGATTTTCCACTTCCTCTTTTAAGAGATTCTAAACAAAAGCCCATGGGTCAGAGTAGGGCCTGCCCGTCTTACGGGTCGGATAGGCCTCTTCAATATCG
>NW_019253108.1:0-43842 GCF_002742605.1 Olea europaea var. sylvestris | reverse complement strand
CGCGGTTTTTGTTCCCGATCAACGTGTCAAATTTGAGCCCATTCCGACACAGTCGCGAAAAATGACGAAATTGCCCCCGGCGCAATTTTTGTTTCAGATCAACCAGTCAAATTTTAGCCCATTCCGACACAGTCGAGAAAACTGACGAAATTGCCCCCGGCGCTATTTTTTTTCCGATCAACCGGTCAAATTTTAGCCCATTCCGACACCGTCGTGAAAAATGTCGAAATTGCCCTCGGCGCAACTTTTGTTTTCGATCAACCTGTAAAATTTTAGCCAACTCCGACACAGTTGCGAAAAATGACGAAATTTTCGCCGGCGCGGTTTTTGTTCCCGATCAACGTGTCAAATTTTAGCCCATTCCGACACAGTCGCGAAAAATGACGAAATTGCCCCTGTCGCGATTTTTGTTTCCGAGCAACCAGTCAAATTTTAGTCCATTCCGACACAGTTGAGAAAACTGACGAAATTACCCACGGCGTTGTTTTTTTTCCGATCAACCGGTCAAATTTTAGCCCATTCCGACACCGTCGCGAAAAATATCAAAATTGCCCCCGGCGCGATTTTTGTTTTTGATCAACTTGTCAAATTTTAGCCAATTCCGACACAGTTGCGAAAAATGACGAAATTCACCCGGCGCGGTTTTTGTTCCCGATCAACCTGTCAAATTTGAGCCCTTTCCGACACAGTCGCGAAAAATGACGAAATTGCCCGGTGCAATTTTTATTTCCGATCAACCTGTCAAATTTTAGCCAATTCCGACACAGTTACGAAAAATGACGATATTACCCCGGCGCGATTTTTGTTCCCGATCAACCTACCAAATTTTGAGCCCATTCCGGCACAGTCGCGAAAAATGACGAAATTGCCCCTGCCGTGGCTTTTGTTTCCGATCAACCTGTCAAATTTTAGTCCATTCCGACACAGTTGAGAAAACTAACGAAATTGCCCCCAGCACTATTTTTTTTCCGATCAACCGGTCGAATTTTAGCCCATTCCGACACCGTCGCGAAAAATATCGAAATTGCCCTCGGCGCAACTTTTGTTTTCGATCAACCTGTCAAATTTTAGCCAACTCCGACACAGTTGCGAAAAATGACGAAATTTTCGCCGGCGCGGTTTTTGTTCCCGATCAACGTGTCAAATTTGAGCCCATTCCGACACAGTCGCGAAAAATGACGAAATTGCCCTTGTCGCGATTTTTGTTTCCGATCAACCAGTCAAATTTTAGTCCATTCCGACACAATTGAGAAAACTGACGAAATTGCCCCCGGCGTGGTTTTTTGTTTCCGATCAACCTATCAAATTTTAGCCCATTCCGACACAGTCGAGAAAAATGACGAAATTGCCCCTGGCGCGATTTTTGTTTTCGAACAACCAGTCAAATTTTATTCGATTCCGACACCGACGCGGAAAATGACGAAATTGCCCCCGGCGCGATTTTTGTTCCCAATCAACCTGTCTAATTTGAGCCCATTCCGACACAGTCGCGAAAAATGACGAAATTGCCCCCGGTGCAGTTTCTTGTTGCCGATCAACGTGTCAAATTTTAGCCCATTCCGACACAGTCGCGAAAAATGACGAAATTGCCCCTGGCGCTGTTTTTGTTTTCGATCAACCAGTCAAATTTTAGCCCATTCCGACACAGTCGAGAAAAATGACGAAATTGCCCCTGGCGCGATTTTTATTTTCGATCAACTGCCAAATTTCAGCCCATTCCGACACAGTCGAGAAAACTGTCGAAATTACCCCCGGCGTGATTTTTTTCTGATCAACCAGTCAAATTTTGGCCCATTCCGACACCTTCGCGAAAAACGTCAAAATTGCCCCCGGTGCGATTTTTGTTTTCGATCAACCTGTCAAAATTTTAGCCAATTCTGACACAGTTGCGAAAAATGACAAAATTCACTCGGTGCGATTTTTGTTCCCTTTCAACCTGTCAAATTTGAGCCCATTCCGACACAGTCGCGAAAAATGACGAAATTGCCCCCGGCGCGATTTTTTGTTTCCGATCAACCTGTCAAATTTCAGCCCATTCCGACACAGTCGCGAAAAATGACGAAATTGCCCCTGGCGCGGTTTTTGTTTTCGATCAACCAGTCAAATTTTAACTCATTGCGACACAGTATAGAAAAATGACGAAACTGCCCCCGGCGCGATTTTTCTTTCCGACCAACCTGTCAAATTTTAGCCCATTCCTGCACAGTCGCGAAAAATGACGATATTGCCCCCGTTTCGATTTTTTGTTGCCGATCAACCTGTCAAATTTTAGCCCATTCCGACACAATCGCGAAAAATGACGAAATTGCCCCTGGCGCGGTTTTTTTTTCCGATCAACCAGTCAAATTTTAGCCCATTCCGACACAGTCGAGAAAAATGACGAAATTGCTCCGGTCGCGATTTTTATTTCGATCAACCAGCCAAATTTCAGCCCATTCCGACACAGTCGAGAAAACTGACGAAATTGCCCCCAGCGCCGTTTTTTTTCCGATCAACCGGTCAAATTTTAGCCCATTCCGACACCGTCGCGAAAAATATCGAAATTGCCCTCGGCGCAACTTTTGTTTTCGATCAACCTGTAAAATTTTAGCCAACTCCGACACAGTTGCGAAAAATGACGAAATTTTCGCCGGCGCGATTTTTGTTCCCGATCAACGTGTCAAATTTGAGCCCATTCCGACACAGTCGCGAAAAATGACGAAATTGCCCCTGTCGCGATTTTTGTTTCCGATCAACCAGTCAAATTTTAGTCCATTCCGACACAGTTGAGAAAACTGACGAAATTGCCCACGGCGCTGTTTTTTTTCCGATCAACCGGTCAAATTTTAGCCCATTCCGACACCGTCGCGAAAAATATCAAAATTGCCCCCGGCGCGGTTTTTGTTTTTGATCAACTTGTCAAATTTTAGCCAATTCCGACACAGTTGCGAAAAATGACGAAATTCACCCGGCGCAGTTTTTGTTCCCGATCAACCTGTCAAATTTGAGCCCATTCCGACACAGTCGCGAAAAATGACGAAATTGCCCGGTGCAATTTTTATTTCCGATCAACCTGTCAAATTTTAGCCAATTCCGACACAGTTACGAAAAATGACGATATTACCCCGGCGCGATTTTTGTTCCCGATCAACCTATCAAATTTTGAGCCCATTCCGGCACAGTCGCGAAAAATGACGAAATTGCCCCTGCCGTGGCTTTTGTTTCCGATCAACCTGTCAAATTTTAGTCCATTCCGACACAATTGAGAAAACTAACGAAATTGCCCCCAGCGCTGTTTTTTTTCCGATCAACCGGTCAAATTTTAGCCCATTCCGACACCGTCGCGAAAAATGTCGAAATTGCCCTCGGCGCAACTTTTGTTTTCGATCAATCTGTAAAATTTTAGCCAACTCCGACACAGTTGCGAAAAATGACGAAATTTTCGCCGGCGTGGTTTTTGTTCCCGATCAACGTGTCAAATTTGAGCCCATTCCGACACAGTTGCGAAAAATGACGAAAAAAACCCTGTCGCGATTTTTGTTTCCGATCAACCAGTCAAATTTTAGTCCATTCCGACACAGTTGAGAAAACTGACGAAATTGCCCACGACGCTGTTTTTTTTCCGATCAACCGGTCAAATTTTAGCCCATTCCGACACCGTCGCGAAAAATATCAAAATTGCCCCCGGCGCGATTTTTGTTTTTGATCAACTTGTCAAATTTTAGCCAATTCCGACACAGTTGCGAAAAATGACGAAATTCACCCAGCGCGGTTTTTGTTCCCGATCAACCTGTCAAATTTGAGCCCATTCCGACACAGTCGCGAAAAATGACGAAATTGCCCGGTGCAATTTTTATTTCCGATCAACCTGTCAAATTTTAGCCAATTCCGACACAGTTACGAAAAATGACGATATTACCCCGGCGCGATTTTTGTTCCCGATCAACCTATCAAATTTTGAGCCCATTCCGGCACAGTCGCGAAAAATGACGAAATTGCCCCTGCCGCGGCTTTTGTTTCCGATCAACCTGTCAAATTTTAGTCCATTCCGACACAGTTGAGAAAACTAACGAAATTGCCCCCAGCGCTGTTTTTTTTTCGATCAACCAGTCAAATTTTAGCCCATTCCGACACCGTCGCGAAAAATATCGAAATTGCCCTCGGCGTAACTTTTGTTTTCGATCAACCTGTCAAATTTTAGCCAACTCCGACACAGTTGCGAAAAATGACGAAATTTTCGCCGGCGCGGTTTTTGTTCCCGATCAACGTGTCAAATTTGAGCCCATTCCGACACAGTCGCGAAAAATGACGAAATTGCCCTTGTCGCGATTTTTGTTTTTGATCAACTTGTCAAATTTTAGCCAATTCCGGCACAGTTGCGAAAAATGACGAAATTCACCCGGCGCTATTTTTGTTCCCGATCAACCTGTCAAATTTGAGCCCATTCCGACACAGTCGCGAAAAATGACGAAATTGCCCGGTGCGATTTTTATTTCCAATCAACCTGTCAAATTTTAGCCAATTCCGACACAGTTGCGAAAAATGACGATATTACCCCGGCGCGATTTTTGTTCCCGATCAACCTGTCAAATTTGAGCCCATTCCGACACAGTCGCGAAAAATGACGAAATTGCCCCCGGTGCGGTTTTTTGTTGCCGATCAACCTTTCAAATTTGTTCCCATTCCGACATAGTCGCGAAAAATGACGAATTTGCCCCTGGCGCAGTTTTTGTTTCCGATCAGCCAGTCAAATTTTAGCCCATTCCGACCCAGTCAAGAAAAATGACGAAATTTTCCCCGGCGCGATTTTTATTTCCGATCAACCTGCCAAATTTCAGCCCATTCCGACACAGTCGAGAAAAATGACGAAATTGCCCCCGGCGCGATTTTTGTTTCAGATCAAACTGCCAAATTTCAGCCAATTCCGACACAGTCGAGGAAAATGACGAAATTGCCCCCGGCGCGAATTTTGTTTTCGATCAACCAGTCAAATTTTAGCCCATTCCGACCCAGTCAAGAAAAATGACGAAATTTTCGCCGGCGCGATTTTTATTTCCCCTCAAACTGCCAAATTTCAGCCAATTCCGACACAGTCGAGGAAAATGACGAAATTGCCCCCGGCGCGAATTTTGTTTTCGATCAACCAGTCAAATTTTAGCCCATTCCGACCCAGTCAAGAAAAATGACGAAATTTTCCCCGGCGCGATTTTTATTTCCAATCAACCTGCCAAATTTCAATCCATTCCGACACAGCCGCGAAAAATGAAGAAATTACCCCCAGCGCGATTTTTTGTTTCCGATCAACCTGTCAAATTTTAGCCAATTCCGACACAGTTGCGAAAAATGACGAACTTCACCCGGCGCGGTTTTTGTTCTCGATCAACCTGTCAAATTTGAGCCCATTCCGACACAGTCGCGAAAAATGACGAAATTGCCCCTGTCGCAGTTTTTGTTTCCGATCAACCAGTCAAATTTTAGTCCATTCCGACACAGTTGAGAAAACTAACGAAATTGCCCATAGCGCTGTTTTTTTTCCGATCAACCGGTCAAATTTTAGCCCATTCCGACACCGTCGCGAAAAATATCGAAATTGCCCCCGGTGCGATTTTTGTTTTCGATCAACTTGTCAAATTTTAGCCAATTCCGACACAGTTGCGAAAAATGACGAAATTCACCCGGCGCGGTTTTTGTTCCCGATCAACCTGTCAAATTTGAGCCCATTCCGACACAGTCGCGAAAAATGACAAAATTGCCCGGTGCAATTTTTATTTCCGATCAACCTGTCAAATTTTAGCCAATTTCGACACAGTTGCGAAAAATGACGATATTACCCCGGCGCGATTTTTGTTCCCGATCAACCTGTCAAATTTGAGCCCATTCCGGCACAGTCGCGAAAAATGACGAAATTGCCCCTGTCGCGGCTTTTGTTTCCGATCAACCAGTCAAATTTCAGCCCATTCCGACACAATCGAGAAAAGTGACGAAATTGCCCCCGGCGCGGTTTTTGTTTTCGATCAACCTGTCAAAATTTTAGCCAATTCTGACACAGTCGCGAAAAATGACGAAATTGCCCCCGGTGCGGTTTTATTGTTGCCGATCAACCAGTCAAATTTTAGCCCATTCCGACACAGTCGAGAAAAATGACGAAATTGCCCCCGGCACGATTTTTATTTCCGATCAACCTGTCAAATTTCAGCCCATTCCGACACAGTTGAGAAAACTGACGAAATTGCCCCCGACGCGATTTTGTTCAGATCAACCAGTCAAATTTTAGCCCATTCCGACACAGTCGCGAAAAATGTCGAAATTGCCCCTGACGCTATTTTTGTTTTCGATCAACCTGTCAAATTTTAGCCAATTCCGATATAGTTGCGAAAAATGACGAAATTACCCCCTGCGCGATTTTCGTTCCCTATCAACCTGTCAAATTTGAGCCCGTTCCGACACAGTCGCAAAAATTGATGAAATTGCCTCCGGCTCAATTTTTATTTCCGATCAACCTATCAAAATTTATACGACACAGTCGCGAAAAATGACGAAATTGCCCCCGGTGTGGTTTTTTGTTTCCGACCAACCTGTCAAATTTTAGCCCATTCTGACACAGTAACGAAAAATGACGAAATTGCCCTCGGCGCGGTTTTTTTTCGACCAACCAGTCAAATTTTTGACCATTTCGACACGGTCGAGAAAAATTTCGAAATTGCCCCTGGCGCGATTTTTATTTCCGAGCAACCTGTCAAATTTCAGCCCATTCCGACACAGTCGAGAAAACAGACGAAATTGCCCCCGACGCGATTTTTATTTCCGATCAACCAGTCAAATTTTAGCCAATTCCGACACAGTCGCGAAAAATGACGAAATTGCCGTCGGTCCGATTTTTGTTTCCGATCAACCTGTCAAATTTTAGCCAATTTCGACACAGCTGCGAAAAATGACGAAATTACCCCTGGCGCGATATCTGTTCCCAATCTACCTGTCAAATTTGAGCCAATTCCGACACAGACGCAAAAAATGACGAAATTGCCAACGGCGCGGTTTTTGTTTCCGATCATCCTGTCAAATTTGAGCCCATTCCGACATAGTCGCGAAAAATGACGAAATTGCCCCCGACCCGATTTTTGTTTTCGATCAACCTGTCAAATTTGAGCCCATTCCGACACCGTCGCGAAAAATGACGAAATTGCCCCCGACCCGATTTTTGTTTTCGATCAACCAGTCAAATTTTAGCCAATTCCGACACAGTCGCGAAAAATGACGAAATTGCCGTCGGTCCGATTTTTGTTTCCGATCAACCTGTCAAATTTTAGCCAATTCCGACACAGTTTCGAAAAATGACAAAATTCACCCGGCGCGATTTTTCTTTCCGATCAACTATTCAAATTTTAGCCGATTCCGACATAGTCGCGAAAAATGACGAAATTGCCCCCGACCCGATTTTTGTTTTCGATCAACCTGTCAAATTTTAACCAATTTCGACACAACTGCGAAAAATGACGAAATTACCCCTGGCGCGATTTCTGTTCCCAATCAACCTGTCAAATTTGGGCCAATTCCGGCACAGACGCAAAAAATGACGAAATTGCCCCCGGCGCGATTTTTGTTTCCGATCATCGTGTCAAATTTTAGTCCATTCCAACACAGTCGCGTAAAATGACGAAATTACCCGCTGCGCAGTTTTTTGTTTCCGATCAACCAGTCAAATTTTAGCCCATTCCGACACAGTCGAGAAAAATGTCGAAATTGCCAACAGCGCGATTTTTATTTTCGATCAACCTGCCAAATTTCTGCCCATTCCAGCACAGTCGAGAAAACAGACGAAATTGCCTCCAGCGCGGTTTTTTTTCCGATCAACCAGTGAAATTTTAGCCCATTTCGACAATGTCGCGAAAAATGTCGAAATTGTCCCCGGCGCGATTTTTGTTTACGATCAACCTATCAAATTTTAGCTAATTCCGGCATAGTTTCGAAAAATGACGAAATTATCGTCGGCGCGATTTTTGTTCCCGATCAACCTGTCAAATTTTAGCCCATTCCGACACAGTCGGGAAAAATGACGAAATTGCCCCCGGCGTGGTTTTTTGTTTCCGATCAACCTGTCAAATTTTAGCCCATTCCGACACAGTCGAGAAAAATGACGAAATTGCCCCCGGCGCGATTTTTGTTTCCGAACAACCAGTCAAATTTTATTCGATTCCGACACCGACGAGGAAAATGACGAAATTGCCCCCGGCGCGATTTTTGTTCCCTATCAACCTGTCTAATTTGAGCCCATTCCGATACAGTCGCGAAAAATGACGAAATTGCCCCCGGTGCAGTTTCTTGTTGCCGATCAACGTGTCAAATTTTTGCCCATTCCGACACAGTCGCGAAAAATGACGAAATTGCCCCTGGCGCTGTTTTTGTTTTCGATCAACTAGTCAAATTTTAGCCCATTCCGACACAGTCGAGAAAAATGACGAAATTGCCCCCGGCGCGATTTTTATTTTCGATCAACTGCCAAATTTCAGCCCATTCCGACACAGTAGAGAAAACTTACGAAATTACCCCCGGCGCGATTTTTTTCTGATCAACAAGTCAAATTTTAGCCCATTCCGACACCTTCGCGAAAAACGTTAAAATTGCCCCCGGTGCGATTTTTGTTTTCAATCAACCTGTCAAAATTTTAGCCAATTCTGACACAGTTGCGAAAAATGACGAAATTCACTCGGTGCGATTTTTGTTTCCTTTCAACCTGTCAAATTTGAGCCCATTCCGACACAGTCGCGAAAAATGATGAAATTGCCCCCGGCGCGATTTTTTGTTTTCGATCAACCTGTCAAATTTCAGCCCATTCCGACACAGTCGCGAAAAATGACGAAATTGCCCCTGGCGCGGTTTTTGTTTTCGATCAACCAGTCAAATTTTAACTCATTCCGACACAGTATAGAAAAATGACGAAACTGCCCCCGGCGCGATTTTTCTTTCCGACCAACCTGTCAAATTTTAGCCCATTCCTATACAGTAGCGAAAAATGACGATATTGCCCCCGTTGCGATTTTTGGTTGCCGATCAACCTGTCAAATTTTAGCCCATTCCGACACAATCGCGAAAAATGACGAAATTGCCCCTGGCGCAGTTTTTGTTTCCGATCAACCAGTCAAATTTTAGCCCATTCCGACACAGTCGAGAAAAATGACGAAATTGCTCCGGGCGCAATTTTTATTTCGATCAACCTGCCAAATTTCAGCCCATTCCGACACAGTCGAGAAAACTGACGAAATTGCCCCCGGCGCGGTTTTTTTTTTTCCGATCAACCAGTCAAATTTTAGCCCATTCCGACACCGTCGCGAAAAATATCGAAATTGCCCTCGGCGCAACTTTTGTTTTCGATCAACCTGTCAAATTTTAGCCAACTCCGACACATTTGCGAAAAATGACGAAATTTTCGTCGGCGCGGTTTTTGTTCCCGATCAACGTGTCAAATTTGAGCCCATTCCGACACAGACGCGAAAAATGACGAAATTGCCCCTGTCGCGATTTTTATTTCCTATCAACCAGTCAAATTTTAGTCCACTCCAACACAGTTGAGAAAACTGACGAAATTGCCCACGGCGCTGTTTTTTTTCCGATCAACCGGTCAAATTTTAGCCCATTCCGACACCGTCGCGAAAAATATCGAAATTGCCCCCGGCGCGATTTTTGTTTTTGATATACTTGTCAAATTTTAGCCAATTCCGGCACAGTTGAGAAAAATGACGAAATTCACCCGGCGCGATTTTTGTTCCCGATCAACCTGTCAAATTTGAGCCCATTCCGACACAGTCGAGAAAAATGACGAAATTGCCCCCGGCGCGGTTTTTGTTCCCGATCAACCTGTCAAATTTGAGCCCATTCCGACACAGTCGCGAAAAATGACGAAATTGCCCGGTGCGATTTTTATTTCCGATCAACCTGTCAAATTTTAGCCAATTCCGACACAGTTGCGAAAAATGACGATATTACCCCCGACGCGATTTTTGTTCCCGATCAACCTGTCAAATTTGAGCCCATTCCGACACAGTCGCGAAAAATGACAAAATTGCCCCCGGTGCGGTTTTTTGTTGCCGATCAACCTTTCAAATTTGTGCCCATTCCGACATAGTCGCGAAAAATGACGAAATTGCCCCTGGCGCAGTTTTTGTTTCCGATCAGCCAGTCAAATTTTAGCCCATTCCGACCCAGTAGAGAAAAATGACGAAATTTTCCCCGGCGCGATTTTTATTTCCGATCAACCTGCCAAATTTCAGCCCATTCCGACACAGTCGAGAAAAATGACGAAATTGCTCCTGGCGCGATTTTTGTTTCCGATCAACCTGTGAAATTTTAGCCCATTCAGACATAGTCGCAAAAGATGACGAAATTGCCCCTGGTGCGATTTTTGTTTTCGATCAATCAGTCAAATTTTTGCCCATTCCGACAAAGTCGCGAAAAATGACAAAATTGCCCTTGGCGCGATTTTTGTTTCCAATCAACCCGTCAAATTTGAGCCCATTCCGACACAGTCGAGAAAAATGACGAAATTGCCCCGGCGCGATTTTTATTTCCGATCAACCTGCCAAATTTCAGCCTATTCCGACACAGTCGAGTAAACTGACGAAAATACCCCCGGCGCGATTTTTTACCCGATCAACCAGTCAAATTTTAGCCCATTCCGACACCTTCGCGAAAAACGTCGAAATTGCCCCCGGCGCGATTTTTGTTTTCGATCAACCTGTCAAATTTTAGCCCTTTCCGACACCGTCGCGAAAAATGACGAAATTCACTCGGCGCGATTTTTGTTCCCTTTCAACCTGTCAAATTTGAGCCCATTCTCACACCATCGTGAAAAATGACGAAATTGCCCCCGCGCGATTTTTATTTCCGATCAACCTGCCAAATTTCAGCCGATTCCGACACAGTCGAGTAAACTGACGAAAATGCCCCCGGCGCGATTTTTTACCCGATCAACCAGTCAAATTTTAGTCCATTCCGACACAGTTGAGAAAACTAACGAAATTGCCCCCAGCGCTGTTTTTTTTCCGATCAACCGCTCAAATTTTAGCCCATTCCGACACTGTCGCGAAAAATATCGAAATTGCCCCCGGCGCGATTTTTGTTTTCGATCAACTTGTCAAATTTTAGCCCATTCCGACACCCCCGGCGCGATTTTTATTTCCGATCAACCTGCCAAATTTAAGCCCATTCTGACACACTCGCGAAAAATGACGAAATTGCCCCCTGAGCGTTTTTTATTTCCGATCAACCTGCCAAATTTAAGCCCATTCTGACACACTCGCGAAAAATGACGAAATTGCCCCCGGCGCAGTTTTTGTTTCCGATCAAGCAAACAAATTTGAGCCCATTCCGACACAGTTGCGAAAAATGACGATATTACCCCGGCGCGATTTTTGTTCCCGATCAACCTGTCAAATTTGAGCCCATTCCGGCACATTCGCGAAAAATGACGAAATTGCCCCTGTCGCGACTTTTGTTTCCGATCAACCAGTCAAATTTCAGCCCATTCCGACACAATCGAGAAAAGTGACGAAATTGCCCCCGGCGCGGTATTTGTTTTCGATCAACCTGTCAAAATTTTAGCCAATTCTGACACAGTCGCGAAAAATGACGTAATTGCCCCCGGTGCGATTTTATTGTTGCCGATCAACCAGTCAAATTTTAGCCCATTCCGACACAGTCGAGAAAAATGACGAAATTGCCCCCGGCACGATTTTTATTTGCGATCAACCTGTCAAATTTCAGCCCATTCCAACACAGTTGAGAAAACTGACGAAATTGCCCCCGACGCGATTTTGTTCTGATCAACCAGTCAAATTTTAGCCCATTCCGACACAGTCGCGAAAAATGTCGAAACTGCCCTTGACGCTATTTTTGTTTTCGATCAACCTGTCAAATTTTAGCCAATTTCGATGCAGTTGCGAAAAATGACGAAATTACCCCAGCGCGATTTTCATTCCCGATCAACCTGTCAAATTTGAGCCCGTTCCGACACAGTCGCAAAAAATGATGAAATTGCCCCCGGCTCAATTTTTGTTTCCGATCAACCTATTAAAATTTATACGACACAGTCGCGAAAAATGACGAAATTGCCCCCGGTGTGGTTTTTTGTTTCCGACCAACTTGTCAAATTTTAGCCCATTCTGACACAGTCGCGAAAAATGACGAAATTGCCCACGGCGCGATTTTTTTCCGGCCAACCAGTCAAATTTTTGCCAATTTCGACACGGTCGAGAAAAATTTCTAAATTGCCCCTGGCGCGATTTTTATTTCCGAGCAACCTGTCAAATTTCAGCCCATTCCGACACAGTCGAGAAAACAGACGAAATTGCCCCCGACGCGATTTTTATTTCCGATCAACCAGTCAAATTTTAGCCGATTCCGACACAGTCGCGAAAAATGTCGAAATTGTCCCCGGCGCGATTTTTGTTTACGATCAACCTGTCAAATTTTAGCCAATTCCGACACAGTTTCGAAAAATGACAAAATTCACCCGGCGCAATTTTTCTTTCCCATCAACTAGCCAAATTTTAGCCGATTCCGACACAGTCGCGAAAAATGACGAAATTGCCCCCGGCCCGATTTTTGTTTCCGATCAACCTGTCAAATTTTAACCAATTTCGACACAGCTGCGAAAAATGACGAAATTACCCCTGGCGCGATTTCTGTTCCCAATCAACCTGTCAAATTTGGGCCCATTCCGGAACAGACGCAAAAAATGACGAAATTGCCCCCGGCGCGATTTTTGTTTCCGATCATCGTGTCAAATTTTAGTCCATTCCCACACAGTCGCGTAAAATGACGAAATTGCCTACGGCGCGGTTTTTTGTTTCCGATCAACCAGTCAAATTTTAGCCCATTCCGACACAGTCGAGAAAAATTTCGAAATTGCCAGCAGCGCGATTTTTATTTTCGATCAACCTGCCAAATTTCAGCCCATTCCAGCACAGTCGAGAAAACAGACGAAATTGCCCCTGGCGCGGTTTTTTTTTCGATCAACCAGTGAAATTTTAGCCCATTCCGACACCGTCGCGAAAAATGTCGAAATTGTCCCCGGCGCGATTTTGTTTACGATCAACCTATCAAATTTTAGCTAATTCCGACACAGTTTCGAAAAATGACGAAATTCACCCGGCGTGGTTTTTGTTCCCGATCATCCTGGCAAATTTGAGCCAATCCGGCACAGTCACGAAAAATGACGAAATTGCCCCCGGCGTGGTTTTTTGTTTCCGATCAACCTGTCAAATTTTAGCCCATTCCGACACAGACGCAAAAAATGACGAAATTGCCCCCGGCGCGGTTTTTGTTTCCGATCAACCTGTCAAATTTTAGCCAATTCCGACAAAGATACAAAAAATGACAAAATTAGCCCCGGCGAGATTTTTATTTCCGATCAACCTGCCAAATTTCAGCCCATTCCGACACAGTCGAGAAAAATGACGACACTGCGCCCTGCTCGATTTTTGTTTTCGATCAACCAGTCAAATTTTAGCCCATTCCGACACAGTCGAGAAAAATGTCGAAATTGCCAGCGACGCGATTTTTATTTCCGATCAACCTGCCAAATTTCAGCCCATTCCAACACAGTCGAGAAAAGTGACGAAATTGACCCCAGCACGATTTTTTTTCCGATCAACCAGTCAAATTTTAGCCCATTCCGACACCGATGTGAAAAATGTCGAAATTGTCCCCGGCGCGATTTTTGTTTACGATCAACCAGTCAAATTTTAGCCAATTCCGACACAGTTTCGAAAATGATAAAATTCACCCGGCGCGGTTTTTCTTTCCGATCAACCAGTCAAATTTTAGCTGATTCCGACACAGTCGCGAAAAATGACGAAATTGCCCCCGGCCTGATTTTTTTTTCCGATCAACCTGTCAAATTTTAGCCAATTTCGACACAGCTGCGAAAAATGACGAAATTACCCTTGGCGCGATTTCTGTTCCCAATCAACCCGTCAAATTTCAGCCCATTCCGGCGCAGACGCAAAAAATGACGAAATTGCCCCCGGCACGATTTTTGTTTCCGATCATCCTGTCAAATTTTAGCCCATTCCAACACAGTCGCGTAAAATGACGAAATTGCCCGCGGCGAGGTTTTTTGTTTCCGATCAACGAGTCAAATTTTTAGCCCATTCCGACACAGTCGAAAAAATGTTGAAATTGCCAGAGGCGTGATTTTTATTTTCGATCAACCTGCCAAATTTCAGCCCATTCCAACATAGTCGAGAAAACAGACGAAATTGCCCCCGGCGCGATTTTTTTTCCGATCAACCAGTCAAATTTTAGCCCATTCCGACACCGTCGCGAAAAATGTCGAAATTGTCCCCGGCGCTATTTTTGTTTACGGTCAACCTGTCAAAATTTAGCCAATTCCGACACATTTTCGAAAAATGACGAAATTCACCCGGCCTGGTTTTTGTTCCCGATCATCCTGGCAAATTTGAGCCAATCCGACACAGTCGCGAAAAATGACAAAATTGCCCCCGGCGAGATTTTTGTTTCCGATCGACCTGTCAAATTTTAGCCCATTCCGACACAGCTGCGAAAAATTACGAAATTGCCCCCGGCATGGTTTTTTGTTTCCGATCAACCTGTCAAATTTTAGCCCATTCCGAAACAGACGCAAAAAATGACGAAATTACCCCCGGCGCGGTTTTTGTTTCCGATCAACCTGTCAAATTTTGGCCCATTCCGACAAAGTCGAGAAAAATGACGAAATTGCCCCTGGCGCGATTTTTATTTCCGATCAACCTGCCAAATTTCAGCCCATTCCGACACAGTCAAGAAAAATGACGAAACTGCCCCAGGCGCGATTTTTGTTTCCGATCAACCAGTCAAATTTTAGTCGATTCCGACAACATCGCGAAAAATGACGAAATTGCCCCCGGCGCAGTTTTCGTTTCCGATCAACCTGTCAAATTTTAGCCAATTACGACACAGTTGCGGAAAATGACGAAATTGCCCCCGACGCGATTTTTGTTCACGGTCAACCTGTCAAATTTGAGCCCATTCCGACACAGCAGCAAAAAATGACGAAATTAACCCCGGCGCGGTTATTGTTTCCCATGAACCTGTCAAATTTAAGCCCATTCCGACAACGTCGCGAAAAATGACGAAATTGCCCCCGACGTGATTTTTGTTTCCGATCAACCTGTCAAATTTTAGCCAATTCCAACAAAGTTGCGAAAAATGACAAAATTAGCACCGGCGAGATTTTTATTTCCGATCAACCTGCCAAATTTCAGCCCATTCCGACACAGTCGAGAAAAATGAGTAAATTGCCCCCGGCGCGATTTTTATTTTCGATCAACTGCCAAATTTCAGCCCATTCCGACACAGTAGAGAAAACTTACTAAATTACCCCCGGAGCGATTTTTTTCTGATCAACAAGTCAAATTTTAGCCCATTCCGACACCTTCTCGAAAAACGTTAAAATTGCCGCCGGTGCGATTTTTGTTTTCGATCAACCTGTCAAAATTTTAGCCAATTCTGACACAGTTGCGAAAAATGACGAAATTCACTCGGTGCGATTTTTGTTTCCTTTCAACCTGTCAAATTTGAGCCCATTCCGACACAGTCGCGAAAAATGACGAAATTGCCCCCGGCGCGATTTTTTGTTTCCGATCAACCTGGCAAATTTCCAGTCAAATTTTAGCCCATTCCGACACAATCGCGAAAAATGACGAAATTGCCCCTGGCGCGGTTTTTGTTTTCGATCAACCAGTCAAATTTTAACCCATTCCGACACAGAATAGAAAAATGACGAAACCACCCCCGGCGCGGTTTTTCTTTCCGACCAACCTGTCAAATTTTAGCCCATTCCTATACAGTAGCGAAAAATGACGATATTGCCCCCGTTGCGATTTTTTGTTGCCGATCAACCTGTCAAATTTTAGCCCATTCCGACACAATCGCGAAAAATGACGAAATTGCCCCTGGCGCAGTTTTTGTTTCCGATCAACCAGTCAAAATTTAGCCCATTCCGACACAGTCGAGAAAAATGATGAAATTGCTCCGGGCGCGATTTTTATTTCGATCAACCTGCCAAATTTCAGCCCATTCCGACACAGTCGAGAAAACTGACGAAATTGCCCCCGGCGCGGTTTTTTTTTTTCCGATCAACCAGTCAAATTTTAGCCCATTCCGACACCGTCGCGAAAAATATCGAAATTGCCCTCGGCGCAACTTTTGTTTTCGATCAACCTGTCAAATTTTAGCCAACTCCGACACATTTGCGAAAAATGACGAAATTTTCGCCGGCGCGATTTTTGTTCCCGATCAACGTGTCAAATTTGAGCCCATTCCGACACAGTCGCGAAAAATGACGAAATTGCCCCTGTCGCGATTTTTGTTTCCTATCAACCAGTCAAATTTTAGTCCATTCCAACACAGTTGAGAAAACTGACGAAATTGCCCACGGCGCTGTTTTTTTCCGAACAACCTGCCAAATTTCAGCCCATTCCGACACCGTCGAGAAAAATGACGAAATTGCCCCTGGCGCGATTTTTGTTTCCGATCAACCTGTGAAATTTTAGCCCATTCAGACATAGTCGCGAAAGAAGACGAAATTGCCCCTGGTGCGGTTTTTTTTTTCGATCAATCAGTCAAATTTTTGCCCATTCCGACAAAGTCGCGAAAAATGACGAAATTGCCCCTGGCGCGATTTTTGTTTTCAATCAACCTTTCAAATTTGAGCCCATTCCGACACAGTCGAGAAAAATGACGAAATTGCCCCGGCGCGATTTTTATTCCGATCAACTTGCCAAATTTCAGCCCATTCAGACACAGTCGAGTAAACTGACGAAAATACCCCCGGCGCGATTTTTTACCCGATCAACCAGTCAAATTTTAGCCCATTCCGACACCTTCGCGAAAAACGTCGAAATTGCCCCCGGTGCGATTTTTGTTTTCGATCAACCTGTCAAAATTTTAGCCAATTCTGACGCAGTCGCGAAAAATGACGAAATTCACTCGGCGCGATTTTTGTTCCCTTTCAACCTGTCAAATTTGAGCCCATTCCGACACAGTCGTAAAAAATGACGAAATTGCCCCTGTCGCGGTTTTTGTTTCCGATCAACCAGTCAAATTTTAGTCCATTCCGACACAGTTGAGAAAACTAACGAAATTGCCCCCAGCGCTGTTTTTTTCCGATCAACCGGTCAAATTTTAGCCCATTCCGACACCGTCGCGAAAAATATCGAAATTGCCCCCGGCGCGATTTTTGTTTTCGATCAACTTGTCAAATTTTAGCCAATTCCGACACAGTTGCGAAAAATGACGAAATTCACCCGGCGCGGTTTTTGTTCCCGATCAACCTGTCAAATTTGAGCCCATTCCGACACAGTCGTGAAAAATGACGAAATTGCCCGGTGCAATTTTTATTTCCGATCAACCTGTCAAATTTTAGCCAATTCCGACACAGTTGCGAAAAATGACGATATTACCCCGACGCGATTTTTGTTCCCGATCAACCTGTCAAATTTCAGCCCATTCCGGCACATTCGCGAAAAATGATGAAATTGCCCCTGTCGCGACTTTTGTTTCCGATCAACCAGTCAAATTTCAGCCTATTCCGACACAATCGAGAAAAGTGACGAAATTGCCCCCGGCGCGATTTTTGTTTTCGATCAACCTGTCAAAATTTTAGCCAATTCTGACACAGTCGCGAAAAATGACGAAATTGCCCCCGGTGCGGTTTTATTGTTGCCGATCAACCAGTCAAATTTTAGCCCATTCCGACACAGTCGAGAAAAATGACGAAATTGCCCCCGGCACGATTTTTATTTCCGATCAACCTCTCAAATTTCAGCCCATTCCAACACAGTTGAGAAAACTGACGAAATTGCCCCCGACGCGATTTTATTCTGATCAACCAGTCAAATTTTAGCCCATTCCGACACAGTCGCGAAAAATGTCGAAACTGCCCCTGACGCTATTTTTGTTTTCGATCAACCTGTCAAATTTTAGCCAATTCCGATACAGTTGCGAAAAATGACGAAATTACCCCAGCGCGATTTTCATTCCCGATCAACCTGTCAAATTTGAGCCCGTTCCGACACAGTCGCAAAAAATGAAGAAATTGCCCCCGGCTCAATTTTTGTTTCCGATCAACCTATTAAAATTTATACGACACAGTCGCGAAAAATGACGAAATTGCCCCCGGTGTGGTTTTTTGTTTCCGACCAACCTGTCAAATTTTAGCCCATTCTGACACAGTCGCGAAAAATGATGAAATTGCCCTCGGCGCGGTTTTTTCGACCAACCAGTCAAATTTTTGCCCATTTCGACACGGTCGAGAAAAATTTCGAAATTGACCCTGGCGCGATTTTTATTTCCGAGCAACCTGTCAAATTTCAGCCCATTCCGACACAGTCGAGAAAACAGACGAAATTGCCCCCGACGCGATTTTTATTTCCGATCAACCAGTCAAATTTTAGCCGATTCCGACACAGTCGCGAAAAATGACGAAATTACCGTCGGCCCGATTTTTGTTTCCGATCAACCTGTCAAATTTTAGCCAATTTCGACACAGCTGCGAAAAATGACGAAATTACCCCTGGCGCAATATCTGTTCCCAATCTACCTGTCAAATTTGAGCCCATTCCGACACAGACGCAAAAAATGACGAAATTGCCAACGGCGCGATTTTTGTTTCCGATCATCCTGTCAAATTTTAGCCCATTCCGACACAGTCGCGTAAAATGACGAAATTGCCCGCGCGCGGTTTTCTGTTTCCGATTAACCAGTCAAATTTTAGCCCATTCCGACACTGTCGCGAAAAATGTCGAAATTGTCCCCGACGCGATTTTTGTTTACGATCAACCTGTCAAATTTTAGCCAATTCCGACACAGTTTCGAAAAATGACAAAATTCACCCGGCGCGATTTTTCTTTCCCATCAACTAGCCAAATTTTAGCCGATTCCGACACAGTCGCGAAAAATGACGAAATTGCCCCCGGCCCGATTTTTGTTTTCGATCAACCTGTCAAATTTTAACCAATTTCGACACAGCTGCGAAAAATGACGAAATTACCCCTGGCGCGATTTCTGTTCCCAATCAACCTGTCAAATTTGGGCCCATTCCGGCACAGACGCAAAAAATGACGAAATTGCCCCCGGCGCGATTTTTGTTTCCGATCATCGTGTCAAATTTTAGTCCATTCCAACACAGTCGCGTAAAATGACGAAATTGCCCGCGGCGCGGTTTTTTGTTTCCGATCAACCAGTCAAATTTTAGCCCATTCCGACACAGTCGAGAAAAATGTCGAAATTGCCAGCAGCGCGATTTTTATTTTCGATCAACCTGCCAAATTTCGGCCCATTCCAGCACAGTCGAGAAAACAGACGAAATTACCCCTGGCGCGGTTTTTTTTCCGATCAACCAGTGAAATTTTAGCCCATTCCGACACCGTCGCGAAAAATGTCGAAATTGTCCCCGGCGCGATTTTTGTTTACGATCAACCTATCAAATTTTAGCTAATTCCGACACAGTTTCGAAAAATGACGAAATTCACCCGGCGCGGTTTTTGATCCCGATCATCCTGGCAAATTTGAGCCAATCCGGCACAGTCACGAAAAATGACGAAATTGCCCCCGGCGAGATTTTTGTTTCCGATCGACCTGCCAAATTTTAGCCCATTCCGACACAGCTGCGAAAAATGACGAAATTGCCCCCGGCGTGGTTTTTTGTTTCCGATCAACCTGTCAAATTTTAGCCCATTCCGACACAGACGCAAAAAATGACGAAATTGCCCCCGGCGCGGTTTTTGTTTCCGATCAACCTGTCAAATTTTAGCCAATTCCGACAAAGATGCGAAAAATGAAAAAATTAGCCCCGGCGAGATTTTTATTTCCGATCAACCTACCAAATATCAGCCCATTCCGACACAGTCGAGAAAAATGACGACACTGCGCCCTGCTCGATTTTTGTTTTCAATCAACCAGTCAAATTTTAGCCCATTCCGACACAGTCGAGAAAAATGTCGAAATTGCCAGCGACGCGATTTTTATTTTCAATCAACCTGCCAAATTCCAGCCCATTCCAACACAGTCGAGAAAAGTGACGAAATTGACCCCGGCACGATTTTTTTTCCGATCAACCAGTCAAATTTTAGCCCATTCCGACACTGATGTGAAAAATGTCGAAATTGTCCCCGGAGCGATTTTTGTTTACGATCAACCAGTCAAATTTTAGCCAATTCCGACACAGTTTCGAAAAATGATAAAATTCACCCGGCGCGGTTTTTCTTTCTGATCAACCAGTCAAATTTTAGCTGATTCTGACACAGTCGCGAAAAATGACGAAATTGGCCCCGGCCTGATTTTTTTTTCCGATCAACCTGTCAAATTTTAGCCAATTTCGACACAGCTGCGAAAAATGACGAAATTACCCTTGGCGCGATTTCTGTTCCCAATCAACCCGTCAAATTTCAGCCCATTCCGGCGCAGACGCAAAAAATGACGAAATTGCCCCCGGCGCGATTTTTGTTTCCGATCATCCTGTCAAATTTTAGCCCATTCCAACACAGTCGCGTAAAATGACGAAATTGCCCGCGGCGAGGTTTTTTGTTTCCGATCAACGAGTCAAACTTTTAGCCCATTCCGACACAGTCGAAAAAATGTTGAAATTGCCAGAGGCGTGATTTTTATTTTCGATCAACCTGCCAAATTTCAGCCCATTCCAACATAGTCGAGAAAACAGACGAAATTGCCCCCGGCGCGGTTTTTTTTCCGATCAACCAGTCAAATTTTAGCCCATTCCGACACCGTCGCGAAAAATGTCGAAATTGTCCCCGGCGCTATTTTTGTTTACGGTCAACCGGTCAAATTTTAGCCAATTCCGACACATTTTCGAAAAATGACGAAATTGCCCCCGGCGCGATTTTTGTTCACGATCAACCTGTCAAATTTGAGCCCATTCCGACATAGTAGCAAAAAATGACGAAATTAACCCCGGCGCGATTTTTGTTTTCGATCAACCAGTCAAATTTTAGCCCATTCCGACACAGTCGCGAAAAATGACGAAATTGCCACCGGTGGGGTTTTTGTTTTCGATCAACCAGTCAAATTTTAGCCCATTTCGACACAGTCGAGAAAAATGACGAAATTGCCCCCGGCACTATTTTTATTTCCGATCAACCTGTCAAATTTCAGCCCATTCCAACACAGTCGAGAAAACTGACGAAATTGTCCCCGACGCGGTTTTTTACTGATCAACCAGTCAAATTTTAGCCCATTCCGACACAGTCGCGAAAAATGTCGAAATTGCCCCCGACGCGGTTTTTGTTTTCGATCAACCAGTCAAATTTTAGCCCATTCCGACACAGTCGCGAAAAATGTCGAAATTGCCCCCGACGCGATTTTTGTTTTCGATCAACCTGTCAAATTTTAGCCAATTCCAATACAGTTGCGAAAAATGACGAAATTACCCCCGGCGCGATTTTTGTTTCCGATCAACCTATCAAAATTTTTCCGACACAGTCGCGAAAAATGACGAAATTGCCCCCGATGTGGTTTTTTGTTTCTGATCAACATGTCAAATTTTAGCCCATTCTGACACAGTCGCGAAAAATGACGAAATTGCCCAAAGCGCGGTTTTTGTTTCCGACCAACCAGTCAAATTTTTGACCATTCTGACACAGTCGAGAAAAATTACGAAATTGCCCCTGGCGCGATTTTTATTTCCGATCAACCTGTCAAATTTCAGCCCATTCCGACACAGTCGCGAAAAATGACGAAATTGCCCCCGGCGTGGTTTTTCTTTCCGATCAACCAGTCAAATTTATCCGATTCCGACACAGTCGCGAAAAATGACGAAATTGCAAGCGACGCGATTTTTATTTCCGATCAACCTGCCAAATTTCAGCCCATTCCAACACAGTCAAGAAAACTGACGAAATTGCCCCCGGCGCGATTTTTTGTCCGATCAACCAGTCAAATTTCAGCCCATTCCAACACAGTCGAGAAAACTGACGAAATTGCCCCCGGCGTGGTTTTTGTTCCCGATCAACCAGTCAAATTTTAGCCCATTCCGACACAGTCGCGAAAAATGTCGAAATTGTCCCCGGCGCGATTTTTGTTTACGATCAACCTGTCAAATTTTAGCCCATTCCGACACAGTCGCGAAAAATGACGAAATTGCCCCGGCACGATTTTTATTTCCGATCAACCTGTCAAATTTTAGCCCATTCCGACACAGTCGCGAAAAATGACGAAATTGCCCCGGCACGATTTTTATTTCCGATCAACCTGTCAAATTTTAGCCCATTCCGACACAGTCGCGAAAAATGACGAAATTGCCCCGGCACGATTTTTATTTCCGATCAACCTGTCAAATTTTAGCCCATTCCGACACAGTCGCGAAAAATGACGAAATTGCCCCGGCACGATTTTTATTTCCGATCAACCTGTCAAATTTTAGCCCATTCCGACACAGTCGCGAAAAATGTCGAAATTGTCCCCGGCGCGATTTTTGTTTACGATCAACCTGTCAAATTTTAGCCAATTCCGACAAAGTTGCGAAAAATTACGAAATTGCCCCCGACGTGATTTTTTGTTTCCGATCAACCTGTCTAATTTTAGCCCATTCCGACACAGACGTAAAAAATGATGAAATTACCCCCGGCGAGGTTTTTGTTTCCGATCAACCTGTCAAATTTTAGCCCATTCCGGCACAATCGCGAAAAATGACGAAATTGCCCCTGACGCGGTTTTTGTTTTCGATCAACCAGTCAAATTTTAGCCATTCCGACACGTCGAGAAAAATGACGAAATTGCCCCTGGCGCGACTTTTATTTCCGATCAACCTGTCAAATTTCATCCCATTCCGACACAGTCGAGAAAAATGACGAAACTGCCCCAGGCGTGATTTTTGTTTCGGATCAACCTGTCAAATTTTAGCCGATTCCGACAACGTCTTGAAAAATGACGAAATTGCCCCCGGTGCAGTTTTCGTTTCCGATGAACCTGTCAAATTTTAGCCAACTACGACACAGTTGCGGAAAATGACGAAATTGCCACCGGCGCGATTTTTGTTCACGATCAACATGTCGAATTTGAGCCCATTCCGACACAGTAGCAAAAAATGACAAAATTAACCCCGGCGCGGTTTTTGTTTTCGATCAAGCAATCAAATTTTAGCCCATTCCGACACAGTGGAGAAAAATGACGAAATTGCCCTCGGCACGATTTTTATTTCCGATCAACCTGTCAAATTTCAGCCCATTCCAACATAGTCGAGAAAAATCACGAAATTGCCCCAGGCGTGATTTTTATTTCCGATCAACCTGCCAAATTTCAGCCCATTCCGGCACAGTCGAGAAAAATGACGAAACAGCCCCAGGCGCGATTTTTGTTTCCGATCAACCAGTCAAATTTTAGCCGATTTCGACAACGTCGTGAAAAATGACGAAATTGCCCCCGGCGCGATTTTTGTTCACGATCAACCTGTCGAATTTCAGCCCATTCCGACACAGTAGCAAAAAATGACGAAATTAACCCCGGCGCGATTTTTGTTTTCGATCAACCAGTCAAATTTTAGCCTATTCCGACACAGTCGAGAAAAATGACGAAATTGCCCCGGCACGATTTTTATTTCCGATCAACCTGTCAAATTTCGGCCCATTCCAACACAGTCGAGAAAACTGACGAAATTGCCCCCGACGCGATTTTTTTCTGATCAACCAGTCAAATTTTAGCCCATTCCGTCACAGTCGCGAAAAATGTCGAAATTTCCCCTAGCGCGATTTTTGTTTTCGATCAACCTGTCAAATTTTAGCAAATTCCGATACAGTTGCGAAAAATGACGAAATTACCCCCGGCGTGATTTTCGATCCCGATCAACCTGTCAAATTTGAGCCCGTTCCGACACAGTCACGAAAAATGATGAAATTTCCCTCGGCGCGATTTTTGTTTCCGATCAACCTACCAAAATTTATTCGACACAGTCGTGAAAAATGAAGAAATTGCGCCCGGTGTGGTTTTTTGTTTCCGATCAACCTGTCAAATTTTAGCCCATTCTGACACAGTCGCGAAAAATGACGAAATTGCCCCCGGCGCGATTTTTGTTTCCGACCAACCAGTCAAATTTTTGCCCATTCCGACACAGTTGAGAAAAATTACGAAATTGCCCCTGGCGCGATTTTTACTTCCGATAAACCTGCCAAATTTCAGCCCATTCCGGCACAGTAGAGAAAAATGACGAAATTGCCCCCGGCGCGATTTTTCTTTCCGATCAACCAGTCAAATTTTAGCCGATTCCGACACAGTCGCGAAAAATGACAAAATTGCCCACGGCCCGATTTTTGTTTCCGATAAACCTGTCAAATTTTAGCCAATTTCGGCACAGCTACGAAAAATGACGAAATTACCCTTGGCGCGATTTCTGTTCCCAATCAACCTGTCAAATTTTAGCCCATTCCGACACAGACGCAAAAAATGACGAAATTGCCCCCGACGCGATTTTTGTTTCCTATCATCCTGTCAAATTTTAGCCAATTCCGACACAGTCGCGTAAGATGACGAAATTACCCGCGACGCGATTTTTTGTTTCCGATAAACCATTCAAATTTTAGCCCATTCCGACACAGTAGAGAAAAATGTCGAAATTGCCAGTGGCGCGATTTTTATTTCCGATCAACCTGCCAAATTTCAGCCCATTCCGACACTGTCGAGAAAAATGACGAAATTGCTCCCGGCTCGGTTTTTGTTTCCGATCAACCAGTCAAATTTTAGCCGATTACGACACAGTCGCGAAAAATGACGAAATTGCCCCCGGCGCAATTTTTGTTTCCGATCAACCTGTCAAATTTTTACCAATTTCGACACAGCTGCGAAAAATGACGAAATTATCCCCGGCGCAATTTCTATTCCCAATCAACCAGTCAAATTTGAGCCCATTCCAACACATACACAAAAAATGACGATATTGCCCCCGGCACGGTTTTTGTTTTCGCTCATCCTGTCAAATTTTAACCAATTTCGACACAGCTGCGAAAAATGACGAAATTATCCCCGGCGCAATTTCTATTCCCAATCAACCAGTCAAATTTGAGCCCATTCCAACACATACACAAAAAATGACGATATTGCCCCTGGCATGGTTTTTGTTTCCGCTCATCCTGTCAAATTTTAGCCCATTCGGACACAGTCGCGAAAAATGACGAATTTGCCCGCGGCGCGATTTTTTGTTTCCGATCAACCAGTCGAATTTTAGCCCATTCCGACACAGTCGAGAAAAATGTAGAAATTGCCTGCGACGCGATTTTTATTTCCGATCAACCTGCCAAATTTCAGCACATTCCAACACAGTCGAGAAAACTGACGAAATTGCCCCCGGCGCGATTTTTTTTCCGATCAACCAGTCAAATTTCAGCCCATTCCGACACCATCGCGAAAAATGTCGAAACTGCCCCCGGCGCGATTTTTGTTTCCGATCAACCTGCCAAATTTTAGCCCATTCCGCCACAGTCGCGAAAAATGACGAAATTGCCCCCGATGCGGTTTTTTGTCTCCGATCAACCTGTCAAGTTTTTGCCCACTCCGACACAGTCGCGAAAAATGACGAAATTGCCGCTGGCGCGATTTTTGTTTCCAATCAACCAGTCAAATTTTAGTCGATTCCGACACCGTGGTGAAAAATGACGAAATTGCCCCCGGCGCGGTTTTTATTTCCGATCAACCAGTCAAATTTGAGCCCATTCCGACATAGTAGCAAAAAATGATGAAATTAACCCCGGCGCGGTTTTTGTTTTCGATCAAGAAGTCAAATTTTAGCCCATTCCGACACAGTCGCGTAAAATGACGAAATTGCCCGCGGCCCGATTTTTTGTTTCTGATAAACCATTCGAATTTTAGCCCATTCCGACACAGTCGAGAAAAATGTCGAAATTGCCAGCGGCGCGATTTTTATTTCCGATCAACCTGTCAAATTTCAGCCCATTCCAACACAGTCGAGAAAACTGACGAAATTGCCCCCGACGCGATTTTTTCTTATCAACCAGTCAAATTTTAGCCCATTCCGACATCGTCGCGAAAAATGACGAAATTGCCCCCGGCGCGGTTTTTTGTTTCCGATCAACCTATCAAATTTTAGCCCATTCCGACACAGCCGCGAAAAATGACGAAATTGCCCTTGGCGCGGTTTTTGTTTCCGACCAACCAGTCAAATTTATGCCCATTCCGACAAAGTCGAGAAAAATGACGAAATTGCCCTGGGATGATTTTTATTTCCGATCAACTTGCCAAATTTCAACCCATTCCGACACAGTCGAGAAAAATGACGAAACTGCCCCAGGCGCGATTGTTGTTTCCGATCAATCTGTCAAAATTTAGCCGATTCCGACAACGTCGCGAAAAATGACGAAATTGCTCCCGGCGCAGTTATCGTTTCCGATCAACCTGTCAAATTTTAGCTAATGACGACACAGTTGCGGAAAATGACGAAATTGCCCCCGGTGCGATTTTTGTTCACGATCAACCTGTCGTATTTCAGCCCATTCCGACACCGTAGCAAAAAATGACGAAATTAACCCCGGCGCGGTTTTTGTTTTCGATCAACCAGTCAAATTTTAGCCCATTCCGACACAGTCGAGAAAAATGACGAAATTGCCCCGGCATGATTTTTATTTCCGATCAACCTGTCAAATTTCGGCCCATTCCAACACAGTCGAGAAAACTGACGAAATTGCCCCCGACGCGATTTTTTTCCGATCAACCAGTCAAATTTTAGCCCATTCCGTCACAGTCGCGAAAAATGTCGAAATTTCCCCCAGCGCGATTTTTGTTTTCGATCAACCTGTCAAATTTTAGCCAATTCCGATACAGTTGCGAAAAATGACGAAATTACCCCCGGCGTGATTTTCGATCCCGATCAACCTGTCAAATTTGAGCCCGTTCCGACACAGTCACGAAAAATGATGAAATTTCCCTCGGCGCGATTTTTGTTTCCGATCAACCTACCAAAATTTATTCGACACAGTCGTGAAAAATGAAGAAATTGCGCCCGGTGTGGTTTTTTGTTTCCGATCAACCTGTCAAATTTTAGCCCATTCTGACACAGTCGCGAAAAATGACGAAATTGCCCCCGGCGCGATTTTTGTTTCCGACCAACCAGTCAAATTTTTGCCCATTCCGACACAGTCGCGAAACATGACGAAATTACCCCTGGCGCGATTTTTTGTTTCCGATCAACCTGTCAAATTTTAGCCCATTCCGACACAGTCGCGAAGGATGTCGAAATTGCCCCTGGAGCGATTTTTTTCTGATCAACTAGTCAAATTTTAGCCCATTCCGACACCTTCGCGAAACATGTCGAATTTGCGCCCGGCGCGATTTTTGTTTCCGATCAACCTGTCAAATTTTAGCCCGTTCCGAAGCTGTCGTGAAAAATGACGAAATTGCCCCCGGTGCGATTTTTTGTTTCCGATCAACCTGTCAAATTTTAGCCCATTCCGACACAGTCGCGAAGGATGTCGAAATTGCCCCCGGAGCGATTTTTTTCTGATCAACTAGTCAAATTTTAGCCCATTGCGACACCGTCGCGAAAAATGATGAAATTGCCCCCGGCGCGGTTTTTGTTCCCGATCAACGGGTCAAATTTGAGCCCATTTCGGCACAGTCGCAAAAAATGACGAAATTTCCCATGGCACGATTTTTGGTTCCGACCAACCAGTCAAATTTTAGCCGACTCCGACACCATCGCGAAAAATGACGAAATTGCCCCCGACGCGATTTTTGTTTCCGATTGACCTGCCAAATTTTAGCCAATTCCGACACAGTTACGAAAAATGACGAAATTACTCCCGGCGCGGTTTTTGTTCCCGATCAACGGGTCAAATTTGAGCCCATTCCGACACAGTCGCAAAAAATGACGAAATTTCCCCCGGCGAGATTTTTATTTCCGATCAACCAGTTAAATTTTAGCCCATTCCGACACAGTCGAGAAAAATGACAAAATTGCTCCCGGCGCGATTTTTAGTTCCGATTAACCTGCCAAATTTCAGCCCATTTCGACACAGTCGCAAAAAATGACGAAATTACCCGTGGCGCGATTTTTGGTTCCGTTCAACCAGTCAAATTTTAGCCCATTCCGACACAGTCGAGAAAAATGACAAAATTGCCCCCGGCGCGATTTTCGTTCCCGATCAACCTGTCAAATTTGAGCCCGTTCCGACACAGTCGCGAAAAATGATGAAATTGCCCCCGGCTCGATTTTTGTTTCCGATCAACCTATCAAAATTTATCCGACACAGTCGCGAAAAATGACGAAATTGCCCTCGGTGTGGTTTTTTGTTTCCGATCAACCTGTCAAATTATAGCCCATTCTGACACAGTCGCGGAAAATGACGTAATTGCCCCCAGCGCGGTTTTTGTTTCCGACATACCAGTCAAATTTTTGCCCATTCTGACACAGTCGAGAAAAATTACGAAATTGCCCCTGACACGATTTTTATTTCCAATCAACCTACCAAATTTCAGCCCATTCCGACACAGTCTAGAAAAATGACGAAATTACCCCCGGCGCGATTTTTCTTTCAGATCAACCAGTCAAATTTTAGCCGATTCCGACACAGTCGCGAAAAATGACGAAATTGCCCACGGCCCGATTTTTGTTTCCGATCAACCTGTCAAATTTTAGCGAATTTCGACACAGCTGCGAAAAATGACGAAATTACCCCCGGCGCGATTTCTATTCCCAATCAACCTGTCAAATTTTAGCCCATTCCGACACATACGCAAAAAATGACGAAATTGCCCGCGGCGCGATTTTTGTTTCCTATCATCCTGTAAAATTTTAGCCCATTCCGACACAGTCGCGTAAAATGACGAACTTGCCCGCGGCGCGATATTTTGTTTCTGATAAACCATTCAAATTTTAGCCCATTCCGACACAGTCGAGAAAAATGTCAAAATTGCCAGCGGCGCGATTTTTATTTCCGATCAACCTGTCAAATTTCAGCCCATTCCAACACAGTCGAGAAAACTGACGAAATTGCCCCCGACGAGGTTTTTTCTTATCAACCAGTCAAATTTTAGCCCATTCCGACATCGTCGCGAAAAATGACGAAATTGCCCCCGGCGCGGTTTTTTGTTTCCGATCAACCTGTCAAATTTTAGCCCATTCCGACACAGTGGCGAAAAATGACGAAATTGCCCTTGGCGCGATTTTTGTTTCCGACCAACCAGTCAAATTTATGCCCATTCCGACAAAGTCGAGAAAAATGACGAAATTCCCGGAACGATTTTTATTTCCGATCGACTTGCCAAATTTCAGCCATTCCGACACAGTCGAGAAAAATGACGAAATTGCCCCCGGCGCGATTTTTGTTTCCGATCAACCTGTCAAATTTTAGCCAATTTCGACACAGCTGCGAAAAATGACGAAATTACCCCCGGCGCGATTTCTATTCCCAATCAACTTGTCAAATTTGAGTCCATTCCGACACATACGCAAAAAATGACGATATTGCCCACGGCACGATTTTTGTTTCCGCTCATCATGTCAAATTTAAGCCCATTCCGACACAGTCGCGAAAAATGACGAAATTGGCCGCGGCGCGATTTTTTATTTCCGATCAACCAGTCGAATTTTAGCCCATTCCGACACAGTCGAGAAAAATGTAGAAATTGCCTGCGGCGTGATTTTTATTTCCGATCAACCTTCCAAATTTCAGCCCATTCCAGCACAGTCGAGAAAACTGACGAAATTACCCCCGGCGCGATTTTTTTTCCTATCAACCAGTCAAATTTTAGCCCATTCCGACACCGTCGCGAAAAATGTCGAAATTGCCCCCGGCGCGATTTTTGTTTCCGATCAACCTGTCAAATTTTAAACCATTCCGACACAGTAGCGAAAAATGACGAAATTGCCCCCGGTGCGGTTTTTTGTTTCCGATCAACCTGTCAAGTTTTTCCGCACTCCGACACAGTCGCGAAGAATGACGAAATTGCCGCTGGCGCGATTTTTGTTTCCGATCAACCAGTCAAATTTTAGCCGATTCCGACACCATCGCGAAAAATGACGAAATTGCCCCCGGCGCGGTTTTTATTTCCGATCAACCTATCAAATTTTAGCCCATTCCGACACAGTCGCGAAAAATGATGAAATTTCCCCGGCGCGGTTTTTGTTTCAGATCAACCAGTCAAATTTTAGCCGATTCCGACACCGTCGCGAAAAATGATGAAATTGCCCCCGACGCGATTTTTGTTTTCGATCAACCTGTAAAATTTTAGCCAATTCCGACACAGTTGTGAAAAATGGCGAAATTCACTCGGCGCGGTTTTTGTTCCCGATCAACCTGTCAAATTTGAGCCCGTTCCGACACAGTCGCGAAAAATGCCGAAATTGCCCCCGGCTCGATTTTTGTTTCCGTTCAACCAGTCAAATTTTGGCCCATTCCGACACAGTCGCGAAACATGACGAAATTACCCCTGGCGCGGTTTTTTGTTTCCGATCAACCTGTCAAATTTTAGCCCATTCCGACACAGTCGCGAAGGATGTCGAAATTGCCCCTGGAGCGATTTTTTTCCGATCAACCAGTCAAATTTTAGCCCATTCCGACACCTTCGCGAAACATGTCGAATTTGCGCCCGGCGCGATTTTTGTTTCCGATCAACCTGTCAAATTTTAGCCCGTTCCGAAGCTGTCGCGAAAAATGACGAAATTGCCCCCGGTGCGATTTTTTGTTTCCGATCAACCTGTCAAATTTTAGCCCATTCCGACACCGTCGCGAAAAATGACGAAATTGCTCCTGGCGCGATTTTTGTTTCCGATCAACCTGTCAAATTTTAGCCAAAATGACAAAATTACCCCCGGCACGATTTTTGTTCCCGATCAACGTGTCAAATTTGAGCCCATTTCGGCACAGTCGCAAAAAATGACGAAATTTCCCATGGCACGATTTTTGGTTCCGACCAACTAGTCAAATTTTAGCCCATTCCGACACAGTGAGAAAAATGCCAAAATTGCCCCCGGCGAGATTTTTATTTCCGATCAACCTGCTAAATTTCTGCCCATTCCGACACAGTCGAGAAAAATGACGAAACTGCCCCCGGCTCGATTTTTGTTTCCGATCAACCAGTCAAATTTTAGCCGATTCCGACACCATCGCGAAAAATGACGAAATTGCCCCCGACGCGATTTTTGTTTCCGATTGACCTGCCAAATTTTAGCCAATTCCGACACAGTTACGAAAAATGACGAAATTACTCCAGGCGCGGTTTTTGTTCCCGATCAACGGGTCAAATTTGAGCCCATTCTGACACAGTCGCAAAAAATGATGAAATTTCCCCCGGCGAGATTTTTATTTCCGATCAACCAGTCAAATTTTAGCCCATTCCGACACAGTCGAGAAAAATGACAAAATTGCTCCCGGCGCGATTTTTCGTTCCGATTAACCTGCCAAATTTCAGCCCATTCCGACACAGTCGCAAAAAATGACGAAATTACCCGTGGCGCGATTTTTGGTTCCGTTCAACCAGTCAAATTTTAGCCCATTCTGACACAGTCGAGAAAAATGACAAAATTGCCCCCGGCGCGATTTTCGTTCCCGATCAACCTGTTAAATTTGAGCCCGTTCCGACACAGTCGCGAAAAATGATGAAATTGCCCCCGGCTCGATTTTTGTTTCCGATCAACCTATCAAAATTTATCCGACACAGTCGCGAAAAATGACGAAATTGCCCTCGGTGTGGTTTTTTGTTTCCGATCAACCTGTCAAATTATAGCCCATTCTGACACAGTCGCGAAAAATGACGAAATTGCCCCCAGCGCGGTTTTTGTTTCCGACATACCAGTCAAATTTTTGCCCATTCTGACACAGTCGAGAAAAATTACGAAATTGCCCCTGGCACGATTTTTATTTCCAATCAACCTGCCAAATTTCAGCCCATTCCGACACAGTCTAGAAAAATGACGAAATTACCCCCGGCGCGATTTTTCTTTCAGATCAACCAGTCAAATTTTAGCCGATTCCGACACAGTCGCGAAAAATGACGAAATTGCCCACGGCCCGATTTTTGTTTCCGATCAACCTGTCAAATTTTAGCGAATTTCGACACAGCTGCGAAAAATGACGAAATTACCCCCGGCGCGATTTCTATTCCCAATCAACCTGTCAAATTTTAGCCCATTCCGACACATACGCAAAAAATGACGAAATTGCCCGCGGCGCGATTTTTGTTTCCTATCATCCTGTCAAATTTTAGCCCATTCCGACACAGTCGCGTAAAATGACGAACTTGCCCGCGGCGCGATATTTTGTTTCTGATAAACCATTCAAATTTTTAGCCCATTCCGACACAGTCGAGAAAAATGTCGAAATTGCCAGCGGCGCAATTTTTATTTTCGATCAACCTGTCAAATTTCAGCCCATTCCAACACAGTCGAGAAAACTGACGAAATTGCCCCCGACGAGGTTTTTTCTTATCAACCAGTCAAATTTTAGCCCATTCCGACATCGTCGCGAAAATTGACGAAATTGCCCCCGGCGCGGTTTTTTGTTTCCGATCAACCTGTCAAATTTTAGCCCATTCCGACACAGTCGCGAAAAATGACGAAATTGCCCCCGGCGCGGTTTTTTGTTTCCGATCAACCTGTCAAATTTTAGCCCATTCCGACACAGTCGCGAAAAATGACGAAATTGCCCTTGGCGCGGTTTTTGTTTCCGACCAACCAGTCAAATTTATGCCCATTCCGACAAAGTCGAGAAAAATGAGGAAATTGCCCTGGGACGATTTTTATTTCCGATCAACTTGCCAAATTTCAGCCATTCCGACACAGTCGAGAAAAATGACGAAATTGCCCCCGGCGCGATTTTTGTTTCCGATCAACCTGTCAAATTTTAGCCAATTTCGACACAGCTGCGAAAAATGACGAAATTACCCCCGGCGCGATTTCTATTCCCAATCAACTTGTCAAATTTGAGTCCATTCCGACACATACGCAAAAAATGACGATATTGCCCACGGCACGATTTTTGTTTCCGCTCATCATGTCAAATTTAAGCCCATTCCGACACAGTCGCGAAAAATGACGAAATTGGCCGCGGCGCGATTTTTTATTTCCGATCAACCAGTCGAATTTTAGCCCATTCCGACACAGTCGAGAAAAATGTAGAAATTGCCTGCGGCGTGATTTTTATTTCCGATCAACCTACCAAATTTCAGCCCATTCCAGCACAGTCGAGAAAACTGACGAAATTACCCCCGGCGCGATTTTTTTTCCTATCAACCAGTTAAATTTTAGCCCATTCCGACACCGTCGCGAAAAATGTCGAAATTGCCCCCGGCGCGATTTTTGTTTCCGATCAACCTGTCAAATTTTAACCCATTCCGACACAGTAGCGAAAAATGACGAAATTGCCCCCGGTGCGGTTTTTTGTTTCCGATCAACCTGTCAAGTTTTTGCGCACTCCGACACAGTCGCGAAGAATGACGAAATTGCCGCTGGCGCGATTTTTGTTTCCGATCAACCAGTCAAATTTTAGCCGATTCCGACACCGTCGCGAAAAATGACGAAATTGCCCCCTGCGCGGTTTTTGTTTCTGATCAACATATCAAATTTTAGCCCATTCCGACACAGTCGCGAAAAATGATGAAATTTCCCCGGCGCGGTTTTTGTTTCCGATCAACCAGTCAAATTTTAGCCGATTCCGACACCGTCGCGAAAAATGATGAAATTGCCCTCGACGCGATTTTTCTTTTCGATCAACCTGTAAAATTTTAGCCAATTCCGACACAGTTGCGAAAAATGGCGAAATTCACCCGGCGCGGTTTTTGTTCCCGATCAACCTGTCAAATTTGAGCCCATTCCGACACAGTCGCGAAAAATGCCGAAATTGCCCCCGGCTCGATTTTTGTTTCCGTTCAACCAGTCAAATTTTGGCCCATTCCGACACAGTCGCGAAACATGACGAAATTACCCCTGGCGCGGTTTTTTGTTTCCGATCAACCTGTCAAATTTTAGCCCATTCCGAAGCTGTCGCGAAAAATGACGAAATTGCCCCCGGTGCAATTTTTTGTTTCCGATCAACCTGTCAAATTTTAGCCCATTCCGACACCGTCGCGAAAAATAACGAAATTGCCCCTGGCACGATTTTTGTTTCCGATCAACCTGTCAAATTTTAGCCAAAATGACAAAATTACCCCCGGCACGATTTTTGTTCCCGATCAACGTGTCAAATTTGAGCCTATTTCGGCACAGTCGCAAAAAATGACGAAATTTCCCATGGTGCGATTTTTGGTTCCGACCAACTAGTCAAATTTTAGCCCATTCCGACACAGTCGAAAAAAATGACAAAATTGCCCCCGGCGAGATTTTTATTTCCGATCAACCTGCTAAATTTCTGCCAATTCCGACACAGTCGAGAAAAATGACGAAACTGCCCCCGGCTCGATTTTTGTTTCTGATCAACCAGTCAAATTTTAGCCGATTCCGACACCATCGCGAAAAATGACGAAATTGCCCCCGGCGCGATTTTTGTTTCCGATTGACCTGCCAAATTTTAGCCAATTCTGACACAGTTACGAAAAATGACGAAATTACTCCCGGCGCGGTTTTTGTTCCCGATCAACGGGTCAAATTTGAGCCCATTCCGACACAGTTGCAAAAAATGACGATATTTCCCCCGGCGAGATTTTTATTTCCGATCAACCAGTCAAATTTTAGCCCATTCCGACACAGTCGAGAAAAATGACAAAATTGCTCCCGGCGCGATTTTTAGTTCCGATTAACCTGCCAAATTTTAGCCCATTCCGACACAGTCGCAAAAAATGACGAAATTACCCGTGGCGCGATTTTTGGTTCCGTTCAACCAGTCAAATTTTAGCCCATTCCGACACAGTCGAGAAAAATGACAAAATTACCCCCGGCGCGATTTTTAGTTCCGATTAACCTACCAAATTTCAGCCCATTCCGACACAGTCGCAAAAAATGACAAAATTACCCGTGGCGCGATTTTTGGTTCCGTTGAACCAGTCAAATTTTAGCCCATTCCGACACAGTCGACAAAAATGACAAAATTACCCCCAGCGAGATTTTTATTTCCGATCAACCTGCCAAATTTCAGCCCATTCCGACACAGTCGAGAAAAATGACGAAACTACCCCTGGCTCTATTTTCGTTTCTGATCAACCAGTCAAATTTTAGCCGATTCCGACACCGTCGAGAAAAATAACGAAATTGCCCCAGGCGCGATTTTTGTTTCCGATCGACATGTCAAATTTTAGCCAATTCCGACACAGTTACGAAAAATGACGAAATTACCCCCGGCGCGATTTTTGTTCCCGATCAAGGGGTCAAATTTGAGCCCATTCTGACACAGTTGCAAAAAATAACGAAATTGCCCCCGGCGCGATTTTTTTTTACGATCAACCAGTCAAATTTTAGCCCATTCCGACACAGTCGAGAAAAATGACAAAATTGCCCCCGACGCGATTTTTAATTCCGATTAACCTGCCAAATTTCAGCCCATTCCGACACAGTCGAGGAAAATGACGAAACTGCCCCCGACGCGATTTTTGTTTCCGATCAACCAATCAAATTTTAGCCCATTCCGACACAGTCGAGAAAAATGACAAAATTGCCCCCGGCGCGATTTTTAGTTCCGATTAACCTGCCAAATTTCAGCCCATTCCGACACAGTCGAGAAAAATGACAAAATTCCCCCCGGCGCGATTTTTGTTTCCGATCTACCAGTCAAATTTTCGCCCATTTCGACACAGTCGTGAAAAACGACGAAATTGCCCCCGGCGCGGTTTTTGTTTCCGATCAACCAATCAAATTTTTGCCCATTCCGACATCGTCGCGAAAAATGACAAAATTGCCCCCGACGCGATTTTTATTTCCGATCAACCTGCCAAATTTCAGCCCATTCCGACACAGTCGAGAAAAATGATGAAACTGTCCCCGGCGTGATTTTTGTTTCCGATCAACCAATCATATTTAAGCCGATACCGACACCGTCGCGAAAAATAACGAAATTGACCCCGGCGCAATTTTTGTTTCCGGTCAACCTGTCAAATTTAAGCCAATTACGACACAGTTACGAAAAATGACGAAATTACCCCCGGCGCGGCTTTTGTTCACGATCAACCTGTCAAATTTGAGCCCATTCCGACACAGTTGCAAAAAATGACGTAATTAACCCCGGCGCGGTTATTGTTTCCCATCAACCTGACAAATTTCAGCCCATTCCGACACCTTCGCGAAAAATGACGAAATTGCCCCCGACGCGATATTTGTTTCCGATCAACCTATCAAATTTTAGCCAATTCCGACAAAGTTGCGAAAAATGACAAAATTAGCCCCGGCGAGATTTTTATTTCCGATCAACCTGCCAAATTTCAGCCCATTCCGACACAGTCGAGAAAAATGACGAAACTGCGCCCGGTTCGATTTTTGTTTCCGATCAACCAGTCAAATTTTAGCCCATTCCGACACAGTCGAGAAAATGACAAAATTGCCCCCGGCGCGATTTTTATTTCCGATCAAACTGCCAAATTTCAGCCCATTCTGATACAATCAAGAAAAATGACGAAACTGCCCCAAGCGCGATTTTTGTTTCCGATGAACCTGTCAAATTTTAGCCCATTCCGACAACGTCGCGAAAAATGACGAAATTGCCCCCGGCGCAGTTTTCGTTTCCGATCAACCTGTCAAATTTTAGCCAATTACGACACAGTTGCGGAAAATGACGAAATTGCCCCCGGCGCGATTTTTGTTCACGATCAACTTGTCAAATTTGAGCCCATTCCGACACAGTAGCAAAAAATGACGAAATTAACCCCGGCGCGATTTTTGTTTCCGATCAACCGGTAAAATTTTATCCCATTCCGACACAGTCGCGAAAAATGACGAAATTGCCCCGGCACGATTTTTATTTCCGATCAACCTGTCAAATTTCAGCCCATTCCAACACAGTCGAGAAAACTGACGAAATTGCCCCCGATGTGATTTTTTTCTGATCAACCAGTCAAATTTTAGCCCATTCCGACACAGTTGCGAAAAATATCGAAATTGCCCCCAGCGCGATTTTTGTTTTCGATCAACTTGTCAAATTTTAACCAATTCCGATACAGTTGCGAAAAATGACGAAATTTACCCCGGCGCGATTTTCGTTCCCGATCAACCTGTCAAATTTGAGCCCGTTCCGACACAGTCGAGAAAACTGACGAAATTGCCCCCATGTCGATTTTTTTCTGATCAACCAGTCAAATTTTAGCCAATTCCGACACCGTCGCGAAAAATGTCGAAATTGCCCCCGGCGCGATTTTTGATTTCGATCAACCTTTCAAATTTTAGCCAATTCCGATACAGTTGCGAAAAATGACGAAATTACCCCCGACGCGGTTTTCGTTCCGGATAAACCTGTCAAATTTGAGCCCGTTCCGACACAGTCGCGAAAAATGACGAAATTGGTTTTTCATTCCGATCAACCAGTCAAATTTTTTCCGATTTCAACACCGTCGCGAAAAATGACGAAATTGCCCCGGCACGATTTTTGTTTCCGATCAACCTATCAAATTTTAGCCAATTACGACACAGTTGCGAAAAATGACGAAATTATCCTCGGCGCGGTTTTTGTTCACGATCAACCAGTCAAATTTGAGCCCATTCCGACACAGTAGCAAGAAATGACGAAATTAACCCCGGCGCGGTTTTTGTTTTCGATCAACCAGTCAAATTTTAGCCCATTCCGACACAGTCGAGAAAAATGACGAAATTAACCCCGGCACGATTTTTGTTTCCGATCAACCTGTCGAATTTTAGCCCATTCCGACACAGTTGAAAAAAATGACAAAATTGCCCCCGGCGCGATTTTTGTTTCCGATCAATCAGTCAAATTTTTGCCGATTTCAACACCGTCGCGAAAAATGACGAAATTGCCCCGGCACGATTTTTGTTTCCGATCAACCTGTCGAATTTTAGCCCATTCCGACACAGTTGAAAAAAATGACAAAATTGCCCCCGGCGCGATTTTTGTTTCCGATCAATCAGTCAAATTTTTGCCGATTTCAACACCGTCGCGAAAAATGACGAAATTGCCCCGGCACGATTTTTGTTTCCGATCAACCTTTCAAATTTTAGCCAATTACGACACAGTTGCGGAAAATGACAAAATTGTCCCCGGCGCGATTTTTGTTCACGATCAACCTGTCAAATTTGAGCCCATTCCGACACAGTAGCAAAAAATGACGAAATTAACCCCGGCACGATTTTTGTTTCCGATCAACCGGTAAAATTTTATCCCATTCCGACACAGTCGCGAAAAATTAAGAAATTGCCCCCGGCGAGATTTTTGTTTCCGATCGACCTGTCAAATTTTAGCCCATTCCGACACAGTTGCGAAAAATTACGAAATTGCCCCCCGCGAGGTTTTTGTTTCCGATCAACCTGTCAAATCTTAGTCCATTCCGACACAGTCGCGAAAAATGACGAAATTGCCCCCGGCGCTGTTTTTGTTTCCGACCAACCAGTCAAATTTCATCCCATTCCGACACAGTCGAGAAAAATGACGAAATTGCCCTTGGCGCGATTTTTATTTCCGATCAACCTGCCAAATTTCAGCCCATTCCGACGTAGTCGAAAAAAATGACGAAATTGCCCGCGGCGCGGTTTTTCTTTCCAATCAACCAGTCAAATTTTAGCCGATTCCGACACAGTCGCAAAAAATGACGAAATTGCCCCCGGCCCGATTTTTGTTTCCAATCAACCTGTCAAATTTTAGCCAATTTCGACACAGCTGCGAAAAATGACGAAATTACCCCTGGCGCGATTTCTGTTCCCATTCAACCTGTGAAATTTTAGCCCATTCCGACACAAACGCAAAAAATTACGAAATTGCCCCCGGCGCGATTTTTGTTTCCTATTATCCTGTCAAATTTTAGCCCATTCCGACACAGTCGCGTAAAATGACGAAATTGCCCGCGGCGCGATTTTTTGTTTCCGATCAACCAGTCCAATTTTAGCCCATTCCGACACAGTCGAGAAAAATGTCGAAATTGCCAGCGGCTCGATTTTTATTTACGAGCAACCTGTCAAATTTCAGCTCATTCCAACACAGTCGAGAAAACTGACGAAATTGCCCCGACGCGGTTTTTTCTGATCAAACCAGTCAAATTTTAGCACATTCCGACACCGTCGCGAAAAATGACGAAATTACCCCCGGCGCGGTTTTTTGTTTCCGATCAACCTGTCAAATTTTAGCCCATTCCGACACAGTCGCGACAAATGACGAAATTGCCCCTGGCGTGGTTTTTGTTTCCGACCAACCAGTCAAAATTTTTGCCCATTCCGACACAGTCGAGAAAAATGACGAAATTGCCCTGGGACGATTTTTATTTCCGATCAACCTGCCAAATTTCAGCCCGTCAAATTTTAGCCGATTCCGACAGAGTAGCGAAAAATGACGAAATTGCCCCCGGCCCGATTTTTGTTTCCGATCAACCTGTCAAATTTTAGCCAATTTCGACACAGCTGCGAAAAATGACGAAATTACCCCTGGCGCGATTTCTGTTCCCAATCAACCTGTCAAATTTTAGCCCATTCCGACACAGACGCAAAAAATGACGAAATTGCCCCCGGCGCGGTTTTTGTTTCCTATCATCCTGCCAAAATTTAGCTCATTCCGACACAGTCGCGTAAAATGACGAAATTGCCCACGGCGCGATTTTTTGTTTCCGATCAACCAGTCCAATTTTAGCCCAATCCGACACAGTCGAGAAAAATGTCGAAATTGCCAGCGGCGCGATTTTTATTTCCGATCAACCTGTCAAATTTCAGTCCATTCCAACACAGTCGAGAAAACTGACGAAATTGCCCACGACGCGGTTTTTTCTGATCAACCAGGCAAATTTTAGCCCATTCCGACACCGTCGCGAAAAATGACGAAATTGGCCCCGACGCGATTTTTTGTTTCCGATCAACCTGTCAAATTTTAGCCCATTCCGACACAGTCGCGAAAATTACGAAATTGCCCTTGGCGCGGTTTTTGTTTCCGACCAACCGGTCAAATTTTTGCCCATTCCGACATAGTCGAGAAAAATGACGAAATTGCCCTAGGACGATTTTTATTTCCGATCAACCTGCCAAATTTAAGCCATTCCGACACAGTCGAGAAAAATGACGAAATTGCCTCGGCTCGATTTTTGTTTCCGATCAACCAGTCAAATTTTAGCCGATTCCGACACAGTCGCGGAAAATGACGAAATTGCCCTCGGCGCGATTTTTATTTCCGATCAACCTGTCAAATTTTAGCCAATTTCGACACAGCTGCGAAAAATGACGAAATTACCCCCGGCGCAATTTCTATCCCCAATCAACCTGTCAAATTTGAGCCCATTCCGACACATACGTAAAAAATGACGATATTGCCCCCGGCACAGTTTTTGTTTCCGCTCATCCTGTCAAATTTAAGCCCATTCCGACACAGTCGCGAAAAATGACGAAATTGCCCACGGCGCGATTTTTTGTTTCCGATCAACCTGTCGAATTTTAGCCCATTCCGACGCAGTCGAGAAAAATCTAGAAATTGCCTACGGCGTGATTTTTATTTCCGATCAACCTTCCAAATTCCAGCCCATTCCAGCACAGTCGAGAAAACTGACGAAATTACCCCCGGTGAGATTTTTTTTCCGATCAACCAGTCAAATTTTAGCCCATTCCGACACCGTCGCGAAAAATGTCGAAATTGCCCCCGGCGCGATTTTTGTTTCCGATCAACCTGTCAAATTTTAGCCCATTCCGACACAGTCGCGAAAAATGACGAAATTGCCCCCGGTGCGATTTTTGTTTCCGATCAACCTGTCAAGTTTTTGCCCACTCCGACACAGTAGCGAAAAATGACGAATTTCCCCGACGCGGTTTTTTTTTCCGATCAATCAGTCAAATTTTAGCCGATTCCGACACAGTCGCAAAAAATGACGAAATTGCCCCCGGTCCGATTTTTGTTTCCGATCAACCTGTCAAATTTTAGCCAATTTCGACACAGCTGCGAAAAATGACGAAATTACCCCTGGCGCGATTTCTGTTCCCAATCAACCTGTCAAATTTTAGCCCATTCCGACACAGACGAAAAATGACGAAATTGCCCCCGGCGCGATTTTTGTTTCCTATCATCCTGTCAAATTTTAGCCCATTCCGACACAGTCGCGTAAAATGACGAAATTGCCCGCAGCGCGATTTTTTGTTTCCGATCAACCAGTCGAATTTTAGCCCATTCCGACACAGTCGAGAAAATGTTGAAATTGCCAGCGGCGCGATTTTTATTTCCGATCAACCTGTCAAATTTCAGCCCATTCCAACACAGTGAGAAAACTGACGAAATTGCCCCGATGCGGTTTTTTCTGATCAACCAGTCAAATTTTAACCCATTCCGACACCGTCGCGAAAAATGACGAAATTGCCCCCGGCGCGATTTTTTGTTTCCGATCAACCTGTCAAATTTTAGCCCATTCCGACACAGTCGCGAAAAATGACGAAATTGCCCTTTGCGCGATTTTTGTTTCCGACCAACCAGTTAAATTTTTGCCCATTCCGACACAGTCGAGAAAAATGACGATATTGCCCTGGGACGATTTTTATTTCCGATCAACCTGAAAACTTTCAGCCCGTCAAATATTAGCCGTTTCCGACACAGTCGCGAAAAATGAGGAAATTGCCCCCGGCCCGATTTTTGTTTCCGATCAACCTGTCAAATTTTAGCCAATTTCGACACAGCTGTGAAAAATGACGAAATTACCCCTGGCGCGATTTCTATTCCCAATCAACCTGTCAAATTTTATTCCATTCCGACACAGACGCAAAAAATAAGGAAATATCCCCCGGCGCGGTTTTTGTTTCCTATCATTCTGTCAAATTTTAGCCCATTCCGATACAGTCGCGTGAAATGACAAAATTGCCCGCGGCGCGATTTTTTGTTTCCGATCAACCAGTCAAATTTTAGCCCTTTCCGACACAGTCAAGAAAAATGTCGAAATTGCCAGCGGCGCGATTTTTATTTCCGATCAACCAGTCAAATTTCAGCCCATTCCAACACAGTCGAGAAAACTGACGAAATTGCCCACGACGCGGTTTTTTCAGATCAACCAGTCAAATTTTAGCCCATTCCGACACCGTCGCGAAAAATGACGAAATTGCCCCCGGCGCTGTTTTTTTTCCGATCAACCTGTCAAATTTTAGCCCATTCCGACACAGTCGCAAAAAATGACGAAATTGCCCTTGGCGCGGTTTTTGTTTGCGACCAACCGGTCAAATTTTTGCCCATTCCGACACAGTCGAGAAAAATGATGAAATTGCCCTGGGACGATTTTTATTTCCTATCAACCTGCCAAATTTCAGCCCATTCCGACACAGTCGAGAAAAATGACGAAATTGCCCCTGGCTCGATTTTTGTTTCCGATCAACCAGTCAAATTTTAACGGATTCCGACATAGTCGAGAAAAATGACGAAATTGCCCCCGGCGCGATTTTTGTTTCCGATCAACCTGTCAAATTTTAGCCAATTTTGACACAGCTGCGAAAAATGACGAAATTACCCCCGGCGTGATTTCTATTCCCAATCAACCTGTCAAATTTGAGCCCATTCCGACACATACGCAAAAAAATGACGATATTGCCCCCGGCATGGTTTTTGTTTCTGCTCATCCTGTCAAATTTAAGCCCATTCCGACACAGTCGCGAAAAATGACGAAATTGCCCGCGGCGCGATTTTTTGTTTCCGATCAACCAGTCGAACTTTAGCCCATTCCGACACAGTCGAGAAAAATCTAGAAATTGCCTGCGGCGCGATTTTTAATTCCGATCAACCTGCCAAATTCCAGCCCATTCCAGCACAGTCGAGAAAACTGTCGAAATTGCCCCCGGCGCGATTTTTTTTCCGATCAACCAGTCAAATTTTAGCCCATTCCGACACCGTCGCGAAAAATGTCGAAATTGCCCCCGGCGCGATTTTTGTTTCCGATCAACCTGTCAAATTTTAGCCCATTCCGACACAGTCGCGAAAAATGACGAAATTGCCCCCGGTGCGATTTTTTGTTTCCGATCAACCTGTCAAGTTTTTGCCCACTCCGACACAGTCGCGAAAAATGACGAAATTGCCGCTGGAACGATTTTTGTTTCCGATCAACCAATCAAATTTTAGCCGATTCCGACACTGTCGCGAAAAATGACGAAATTGCCCCCGGCGCGGTTTTTGATTCCAATCAACCTATCAAATTTTAGCCCATTCCCACACAGTCGCGAAAAATGACGAAATTTCCCCGACGCGATTTTTGTTTCCGATCAACCAGTCAAATTTTAGCCGATTCCGACACCGTCACGAAAAATGATGAAATTGCCCCCGACGCGATTTTTGTTTTCGATCAACCTATCAAATTTTAGCCCATTCCCACACAGTCGCGAAAAATGACGAAATTGCTCTAGGCGCGATTTTTGTTTCCGATCAACCAGTCAAATTTTAGCCGATTCCGACACAGTTGCGAAAAATGGCGAAATTCACCCGGCGCGGTTTTTGTTCCCGATCAACCTGTCAAATTTGAGCCCATTCCAACACAGTCGTGAAAAATGCCGAAATTGCCCTCGGCTCAATTTTTGTTTCCGTTCAACCAGTCAAATTTTAGCCCATTCCGACATAGTCGCGAAACATGACGAAATTGCCCCCGGCGTGATTTTTTGTTTCCGATCAACCTGTCAAATTTTAGCCAATTACGACACAGTTGCGGAAAATAAAGAAATTGCCCCCGGCGCGATTTTTGTTCACGATCAACTTGTCGAATTTGAGCCCATTCCGACACAGTAGCAAAAAATGACGAAATTAACCTCGACGCGATTTTTGTTTTCGATCAACCAGT
>NW_019253107.1:0-1226 GCF_002742605.1 Olea europaea var. sylvestris | reverse complement strand
ACCCTAAAAGAAAGAAAATAGAACCAAAAACTATGAATGTTATTTTTCTTAGGATATGCTCAAAATAGCAGTGCAAATAAGTTTTTGATTATAAATTCCAAAGTAAGTGATATTAAAAATAATATTATCATTGAAGCTAGAGATACGATTTATTTTGAAGATGTTTTCCCATTTAAGATTGTAATTTCAAGTGAATCCTTGATTCCTAAGAAAGTGTTTTTAAATAGTAGTCCATCTAGTTCATCTTTAGAAGGTGAAGCTGAACATGAACTTAGAAAAAGTAAAGAACCAGTAAAGAGAAATCATTTGGAGAAGAGTTCTTTACATATTTAGTTGAAGGTGACTCTGAAACAAGTAAAAATGCTAAACACCAAGTATTGACCTCCTAAACATTCGGAGAAGAATTCTTTATAGTGGAAATTATGGATAATAAAAAATTGATCTCCTAAACACCAAGTAATTTGACACACTACAATAGCTAAGCACCGAATGAAGCAGTACAGTACAATATGTAATATAATCAGTTTTTGTAACCAACCAATATTATCTCTCAACACATTGTAGTGTGTCATGTCACTGAAGGGCTTAGTATAATTTAAGTACCTGTACTTAGGAGACAAGTCATGAAAGATAATATATATGCAATTCTTTTTAGTTTTATTTTCTAAAAAGCTAAGAAACAGTAAAAATTCAGTATGTTTTCATAGCTTAATGTTATATATGTAGTAAAAATATCGTTGTTGAGCCAAAATTGAATAAAAATAATTAGATGTAAATCTATGTTGAATAAAATTTAAATTTAGGTCACCAAGTTGTAGTGCCTTCCATCTCGACTATTTGAAACAATATTCATTAATATTAGTTATTTTACTAGAGACTTTGCATTTGGTTCCGATTTTTCACTCCAAAAAGTCAACCATTACTTTACTAAGTCAGCCGTCACTTTTAACCTTTTCACTCACATATGGAATTCACTTTTCTCTTTAACGGTAAAAAAATGTATTCTCATAACTACTACTGAACAGACCTTATATATCTTTTTATAATCATATCTCTTTATGAGATAGTATGAGATATTTTTCACAAAAAAAAAATGTATATTTAATGTGATTTTTTTTAATTCACTAGAAAAACAATTTTTTTTTTATTTACTTCTTGCTCCTGTCCAAGCATATTTGTGTTCTACCTTTAATCTCTATAAAGTGAAAAGAGTAGTTGAAGTATTT
>NW_019253106.1:0-1226 GCF_002742605.1 Olea europaea var. sylvestris | reverse complement strand
CTTTGTTGAAAGAAGAAATAAATAAAATTTTGAAAAAGCAACAAGAAAATGTTGATCATGATTTTGTAGTAAAAGAGAACATTTCTTTGAAAGAAAAAGTGGATGACTTAACAAAAATCATTCATAAATTCATCGAGGGGAAGAAAAATTTTGATTTAATGCTCGGTAGTCAAAAATACGTTTTTGATAAAGGGAGAATAGGATATAAACCCTCTTTAAAACAAAAATCCCTCAAAAATATGTTTGTTAAAGCTTCTAACACTACATGTAGTTTTTGTAATAAGAGTGGACATGTAGCCTTTAATTGTGTAGCTAAAAAGAAGTTATTTTTTGAAAACAAGCATAAGTGGATTCGAGAATCCACTAAAGCTAACTATCAAGAACCCAAGTTTTTATGGGTACCAAAAATCAAAACTTAAAATTTTCTTTTAGGAACCGAAGAAAACTAAAAGCAAATGGTTCTTAGATAGCGGTTGTTCAAAGCATATGACCGGAGATCGATCCTTGCTATCAAATTTCAAAGAAAAAAACGGAGGACATGTAACCTTCGGGGGATAACACCAAAGGTAAAATTATTGGTATTGGAAACATTGGTAATTACTCAACCCCCTCAATTGAAAATGTTCTAGTTGTTGATAACCTCAAACATAATTTATTAGGTATTAGTCAATTATGTGATAAAAGTTATAACATAAAATTCGACTCTTCAAAATGCCTTATTAAGAACGCTACATCTAAAGAGGTGATTTTCATAGGAAACCGAAGTAAAGATGTTTATATTATAAACATTGAATTTGAAAATAATGAAAATTGTTTACTTAGCTTCAGAGAAGAATCATGGCTATGGCATAGAAGACTTGGGCATGCAAGCATGGAAATTCTTTCAAGAATTTCTAAAAATTGTTTTGTAAAAGGTTTGCCAAATTTAAAATTTGAAAAAGATAAAATTTGCGATGCTTGTCAATTTGGAAAACAAGTAAAAAAATAAATAAATTCAAACATAAACTTTATGCTTCAATTACAAAACCTTTACAACTTTTCCACATGGATCTTTTTGGATCTTCTACGATGGTTAGCTTAGGTGGTAAACATTACGCCTTTGTTATAGTCGACGATTTTTCAAGATTCACTTGGGTCATATTTTTAAGTCTAAAAGAAGAAGCCTTGAAAGTTTTTAAAATTTTTTGTAAAAAAATTGAAAATGAAAAAGGCTAATTTATTACAAC
>NW_019253105.1:0-1226 GCF_002742605.1 Olea europaea var. sylvestris | reverse complement strand
GAAGAAACAGTTTCACCCTTTAAAGTATTCCCTATTACTTATCACTCTGATATATGTATTCATCATACACTGGATTCCATATGTCCAAACTTCATTTATTTTTATTTCTAAATCTGCACAAATAAATAATGCAAAGAATGAGCATCTAATAAATACCACAGGTTTCAGCAGCTCTTCAATGATCTCCTTCGCTTGCTTCAGCCTTAAGTCCGCAACATTGCCAGGTAATTCTGCCTCTATCAATATGTGCAGCTGCTCATTTAGGTGCTCATAGCCTGGTCTTCCCCTAAGGCTTTCCTCCTTAAATTGAAACCGCAAATAATGAATTAATGATATTCACAAGTGCAAGCACATTCCCAATGACAAAGGTTTAAGACGTCATTTACGGAAAATAATTTCTTTAGAAATCAAAAAAATTACTTTACCCTGCCAGTATCTTTTATGGAACCCTTTCCTCTGATAAACACACGGCAGCCCGTAGAAGCTTCAACTCGCTTAAGGGAATTGCCTCGAGGACCTAAAAGCCTCCCCATGAAATTGAACTGTCGTCCAAAGAGAATGTAATAAGTCTTGGTTCTAATAACTAATTTAGGAAATTGAAGAGTGATTCAAATTCAAAGATTGTGCTTCCGTGTAAATAAATTAAATTTAAGACTTGAAATGGCTTACATTTGGATATCTATCAACAGGTATATCCAACCGCATAACTCGCTTCACTACGAACGAACCGGGACTTCCCCGTGCCGATTGCCAATCTATGTTCATACCCTGAGGTCCACCCAATTTCTGTTGCACAAAATTATTTCATTATAGGTTGGCATAAAGATGCGTCTTAACCTTCAAACTATGACCAAGAAGGGCATATTAACAGAGTAAACTTTAGAAGCATTCCCTGATTAATGGATATAGTGCATTTTTTATTGCAGAAAGTGATGGTCTTCTAAATGGTTTTGCAGTTTTCTCAAGTCGAGGTGGACACAGATTCCAGGCATTATTTTCATGCAACAGAATTCCATTAGAAAAATACATTATGGAGGATAAAGTATAAGTCTCATATTGCTGTTTCATTCACACTTAAATGTTTGCAAAGAAAATTTTCCAGCTATTGTTAGGCAACAAATCTAATGATATTGTTACTATACCTCATTCCTTCATATCTTACTCTATTTTCCAAGTATGTTTGGAAATATTACTTTTACTTAGTTTAAAGCAAAAAAAAAAAAAAA
>NW_019253104.1:0-1226 GCF_002742605.1 Olea europaea var. sylvestris | reverse complement strand
CAGCTTGAATAAGTGCTGGACGGAAAATTAAAAAAGAAAAATTGGACCAGGGTGAATTTTGTCATCCGTCAGGACGGTGTCGAAATGGGCCAAATTTTGGTAGGATGATTGGAAACGGCTTGCAAAATTGGACTCGAGGCACAGACTCGGGATCACGAGATTTTAGCCAAATTCCTTCGTATGGGCCTCCGAATAATTAATTACCTTATTAATTATTTTAGGTTGAGGAAGTGATGGAAAGAAAATTAACAAAGTAAAACCGCACCAGGGGCAATTTTGTCATTTGTCGCGACGGTCTCAGAATGGGCCGAAATTTGGCAGGTTGATTGGAAACAACCCGCGAAATTGGACTCGGAGCACAGACTCAGGATCAAGGGATTTTAGCCAAATTCCTTCGTTTGGGCCTCCGAATAAATAATTTGCTTATTATTTATGTTAGGTTGAAGAAGTGCCGGACAGAAAATTAACAAAGCAAAACAACACTAGGGGCAATTTTGTCATTTGTCGCGATGGTGTCGGATCGGACCAAAATTTGGCAAGTTGATTGGAAACGACTTACGAAATTGGACTCGGGGTACAGACCCAGGATCACGGGATTTTAGCCAAATTCCTTCGTTTGGGCCTCCGAATAATTAATGTCCGTATTAATTATGTCAGGTTGAAGAAGTACTAGACAGAAACTTAACAAAGAAAAATCGAACCAGGGGCAATTTTATCATTTGTCGCAACGGTTTCAGAATGGGTCGAAATTTGGCAAGTTGATTGGACTCGGGGCACAGACCCGGGATCACGGGATTTTAGCCAAATTCCTTCGTTTGGGACTCCGAATAATTAATTTGCTTATTGATTATGTCAAGTTGAAGAAGTGCTGGACAGAAAATTAACAAAACAAAACCACACCAGAGGCAATTTTGTAATTTGTCGCGACGGTGTAGGATTGGGTCGAAACTTGGCCGGTTGATTGGAAACGGCCCATGAAATTAGACTCCGGGTACAGACCCGGGATCACGAGATTTTAGACAAATTCCTTCCTTTGCGCCTCCGAATAATTAATTTTCGTATTAATTATGTTAGGTTGAAGAAGTGCTGGACAGAAAATTCACAAAGAAAAATTGGATCAGGGGCAATTTTAACATTTGTCGTGACGGTGTCGGAATGGGCCGAAATTTAGTAGGTTGATTGGAAACGGGCCGCAAAATTGGACTCGAGGCACAGACTCGGGATCA
>NW_019253103.1:0-1226 GCF_002742605.1 Olea europaea var. sylvestris | reverse complement strand
GAGGAACACTCGACAGACCAAAAGAAATGCACATCAAAAAAGAAAAAAGCCAAGAGTTTAGGCATAAAGATGGGAGGTGTCATCATAGGGATCAATTGCCTGGACAAAGAGATAACGAAAATAGTGATTCGTTTAGAGGTGCACAGAGGCAAAGAAGAGAACCCTGCCCAGATACAGAAAATGATCCCGTCAAGGAGATTGATACAATAATTAGGGTCCTACACGTTGGAGGGAAATCAAGAAATTCTCAATGAAATTATGTCACGGAAGCTAGGGACCCCCATGATAAGTTATTTGATCCATAACACCTCTCGTGGAATAACATTTACACAATAAGATAATGTGGGTGTCCATTACCTCCTTGTGATGCTTAAGTGGCACGAGCCATTGTAGCAAAGAATGGTTTGAATTGCATGCTGGTGGATAATGGAAGATCTAACAACATTCTATTTGGGGCTACTTATGACCAAATGCTGACAAGCCATGAACTTGTCCCACAATTGCCCCTTATACGGCTTTATTGGAGACATCTTTGTTCCTATGAGGAGGATTACAGTAGCTATGGAAATGAGATCACCCTCTTTTATAGCTCATCACTTTATGGAGTTTCTCATTGTGGATCACAGGTCCGCTTATCATAGAGTGCTGGGATGACTTTCATTGAAGGAACTTAGGGCTATCACATCTACTCACCACTTGTGCATGAAATATTCCACTAATCAAGGTATCTCCATTCTCTGGGACGATAAGATGGGTTCAGGAAAATGCTCCATTAACTCCTTGCGAAAGTCTCAACCTAAAAGTTTGAACATGGTTTTGATAGACACCGAAATGCTTGATGTACCTGAAGAAGTTTCAACCCCTGAACAAATGAAAGATGTTGAGATGGTAGATACCACTGCAAAAGGGGTTGTCCTTGAAGAAAGGACAATGGAAGCAGATTTGGATCCCAAAATCATAGAGTCAAACTCCCAGGCAACCTTAGTAGAGGAGTTGGAACTCTTTCTAGTGGACCCACTTGATCTCATGAAGAATTTCAGGTGGGAAAAGAGCTAATCTTGAAAGAAAGGTAAGAGCTCAAGGACTTCATCCTAAAGAACTTGGACATATTCGCATGGAAACATGGAGATATGGTCGACATCGATCCTAGAGTTAGTCGCTACCACCTTAATATCTACCTTAAGTTTATCCTCCACAGGTAGAAGAAAATGGCTTGAAAGAGGTGC
>NW_019253102.1:0-1226 GCF_002742605.1 Olea europaea var. sylvestris | reverse complement strand
GAGCGCTAAATTGGCTTTGTGTCACATACTGCGGTGGCGGTGGCGGGTTGGGGCCCTAGCGACTTATTCCGACTCCGTCTCCGTCGTTGCTGCTCTCAAGCGCGTGTCACTTCTTGTTCGCCTTCTTGACATGACTTTGGTATTCAATGGAAGAAAGTTCCCACAGACGGCGTCAATGAAATAGTGGTAGAATAATACCTCTTAATCTACCTGGTGGTTGGTGGCATTCTTTCTACTCCAGGGAACGTGTATAACCTGAAAAGTGAGGACGGAGCTTTCTCCCTCGTTTTACCTCCAGTGTGAGAATCAATATAAGCATCAGGAGAAATAAGGATGGAATTCAGATAGCTAGAAAATGTAAAAAAAAAAAAAAAAATCTCTTTAGCTGTGTCGTCTTCAAGGGTATCTATAGGTGATGGAAGCCGGGCGAGTGCCGGGCGATCATGGTGCCACATGTCCTACGTTGGCTTCCCTACTAACCCACGTTCTCTTGGGAGATCTCTAACTTCCCGCTTGAAGGTTGTGCCCATAATAACCGCCATGGAGCTTTGCTAATTTACCTGAGGTTTTTGACTAAATGTTGGGGTGACCACATAAGTCACTTTCGGGGAGTAGATGACCTCGCGTAAAGGTAGAGCGCCCCCGAGGGTCGATGCTCTTGCGTAGAGGTATAGCGTCCCTGGGAGTTCGATTGCCTCGCGTAGAAGTAAAACACCCCTGGGGGTCGATGGCCTAGCGCAAAAATAGAGTGTCCCTGGGGGGTCGACGGCTTCACGTCGACGTGCAGTGACCCGCCTTGTTCGTCGTTGGGGTGGTTCTGTAGGCTAACTTATATCACACCTAATATACGGATTGAGGTACACGAGTTTAAGAAAACTGACAGAAGTTGATTAAATTATAATTTCTTTGTTGTTAATACTCTTTAGTATTTTCTAAAATAGTTTTAGACATAATTCAACCTATAATATTCAATCTTTGTTCTGTAAGTAGTGTTTCCTTGCTTTGATATTCAACCTAGAAAATATTCATGTGTAAAAGTTTTTAAAAAATATATAAGTTCAAGGAAAAAATATACATAACCCAAATCTTTGCTTACGAACAAAACATTATTGATTTAAAATATCTTATTTTGAAAATTAATTTTTATTGAAAACTTGAAAATTTTGTAAAAATTTTATATAAATTTTCAAAGCATGCGTATTTTTATTTAATTGTCTAGTATACTT
>NW_019253101.1:0-1226 GCF_002742605.1 Olea europaea var. sylvestris | reverse complement strand
AACCAGAACAAGAGGCTTTTCTTTTAATTGGCTTCACACGTAATTTTCTCTTTAGACTACGTTTATAAGCCTCATATATGTCCATATATCTATCTGGATAAATAACGCATAAAGTACCATTAAAAGGACAAAGTTTTCATAGTAGTCCGATGTTTAATAGCCTAAACAACCACCTTTCACCGTTGAAATCAATGTTTTTGTCAAACAAAACACTCAAAAACACGCAGACTTAGGACCTGTTTCCTGTGTATCGAGTATTTAGTATTAATACATGCATTGCAGGGGCAGAGAGCGGTTCCTATAAAATTTATGCAAAAGAATGCCTTTTTCATAACAAACATATTGTTCCTAATGTTATAAAACTCTGAACTCTGAGCATAATGTGTAGTATTTTATTCCCGTAATCAGATACTATCTTCTAGCATTGCATCTTCTCTAGGTTATATCATTGCAATACACAATAAGATGAAATGGATATAAAACATCATCACATGCATAAAAAAAGCATACATCTTTTACAAGTAACCTGTATTTGAGAAAGTTAAATAATATGATTAGATGTAACTTCGTTGAGTATGCATCTTCGATCCTTCCCCATGATTCGTGAGACAAAAAAAAAAAAAAAGAACAAAATAAAAGAGAGAAAGAGAGAGAAAAGGCAAAAGACGACAATCATACACATAACAAAAATGTCATAGGCAGGAGATTATGTTGTTTTCAGACAAACCTTCTTCATACTGGGCGTTGCCTTAATAAGTTGACTATTGTAGTCTGCCAAAGCAACCAAAAAAAAAAAGCCAATGGTCGAGGGGTAAAATAAAGAGACAAGTATGCTAAAAAACATATCATATTAAAATTGTACTAGACAAATGGGACTTTTGAGAAAAATCCATTACCATCAGGTTTTATTTTGAGTTTTATACTAGTCTTTTCTTTCAAATTCCACTTCTTAATCCTGTTATTACATATATTTACAATTTTAATTACTAGTCATATGGAAAACACTGTGCAAGACAATAACTCATTATAGTTTTATCCAGTAAACAGATATATCAATTAATAGAGATTATGTACTGAAGAGAAACATGATAAAGTACCCACTAAGGCTAGGTTTGATACATCAGATAGCCTTCAGTTAGAATTAAGAGGCTACATTCAAATACTTGCCCCCCATTAGACCCATGTAGTTCATAACTGTGTTTTTCTGTATCCCTTTATTTGTCTCC
>NW_019253100.1:0-1226 GCF_002742605.1 Olea europaea var. sylvestris | reverse complement strand
TGATCAATTACACACAAATCCCAAACTATAACACAACACAATAGAGATAAGTCGAAATTTCAACTTTTGTCAAGAAATAACATGAAATATACATGTAGATATAAAATACACAGTGAGCCCCCTAACCATTTACAAGTAATGCAAAATCACATCTAAACTTGAACATGCGTCCCAAAACATTGATTACATGCTCTATGAAGCGAGTCATACTAACAACCTCTGTCGTATGGCTCTAACTCCAAAACAAGGCTCAACTTTAAAAGATATCCAAAAACTCAACTGTTGCCTAATAAGAAAAATGTGAGAATATACATAAGTTGATAGCTTAGTGAGTGGAGAAATTCAAAAATAAATATACTTTTTCTATTTTACATTTTTATCGAAAATCGAATTCACATCATTGAATAATTCACAAGATAACATCATATAATTATAGCTAAACATGAGACATTCATATAACGTCATAAAACATCATCTCAACATTAAGCTATAAACATCAACTGATAAATGTACTATAATCTCATAATATTAAATATACTGAAAAATTCACCAAAAATGTACCATGTGACTGAAATTTGTAATTCGTGCCTTGACCAAAGAATTTTCGCCACGGGCCTTTGGCCTCCTCCGTGAACAAAAGTTAGTCTCAAGACCTCTAATAATTAATTATAGAATACGGTCAATACCCCTTTGTGAACTATATGTACACGATCAAGACCAATGTCAGGTTAAGACCTCTCCGTGTAGGATAAAACACGGTCAAGGCCTCTCTGTGAACTAGAAGAAATATATAATCATAGGTGCTTTTCTGATCGATCTCAATATTGCATGTCTCACATACCAAACAGATATCAATATCATATGTTTTACATACTAAGTCACAAATGTAATATAAATAATTTTTGAGATTTCACATGTATCATAATAAAAGAGATTTTCATAATAATAATTTAATTGAACACATAAGTGCACATACTTTGATAATATACTTAATTTATAAATACTTTAAAAATATTTATATTTTTCCACTCACAGAACTATGTACACCAATATCAACTCAGTAAGTAAACTGTCCCAATATCCGTATCGCCACCTGATATAATTTTAAATCAACAATTAACTATTTTAAGTAATTTCAATAATTAAATAGACGATACCCAAACTTAATCATTTCATATTTAAGCGATTTCCAAAGTCTCTTTAATCACTAAAACTAGTTTTTTTTT
>NW_019253099.1:0-1226 GCF_002742605.1 Olea europaea var. sylvestris | reverse complement strand
GGGAAGAAAGGAAAATAGTTTTGGTATTCACTTTTCACACTGTCGATTTGAGATCCTTTGGTAATGAGTCTCCAACACTATCTCCTTTATTAACTTTTGATTTTCTAATATTTCTTGGATCTCTTGGTTGAAACCCTCTTGGATTTACTTTTGTCTAAGGTTTTATGTGAGAACCTTGGAATCTGAGGGGACTAAGATTAACTATTTCTTCAAGATCACACTAAGTTCTATTTGTCAAAAGTTGTATATTCTTTGTGTTGGTTATCTTGTTTCTCTGTTTGTAAATATTGTACATTTGTGTGAAAAAAATTTGTTCATTAACTTTGTGCGTGAACTTCAGTTGAAAAATTCTCCACTAACTGGTGTAGTTCAAAACTTTGTGTTGTTTTCTCAAATTGAAAAACTTCAGTCTCTCAAAGTTTAAAAATGGAAAGTACAATAGCTGATATTGAAATTTGGAGTGGCAAGGGAGATTTTAGTCCCTAGAGTCAAAAAATGAAGGCTCTTTTAATGCAACAAAGATGTGTTAATTCCCTTGATGAATCTTTGGGTAGAGAGGTTACTGGTAACAAGAAAATTGAACAAGGTGAAATTATATGGAGCATAATTTTCTTATATTTATCGTACAACGTTATTAAAGAAGTAGAGAAAACTGAGACAGCTACAGAAATTTGAACTAAACTTGAATCACTCTATAAAATAAAGTCACTTTCCAAAAACTATTACTTATGAAACAAATTTTCAGTTTCAAGTTTGATCCAAATTGTGATCTTGAAATAAATCTTGACAAATTGAATAAACTATCTCAAGATCTCACCAACAGTGGTGAGACTCTTTCTGATGACCAATAGTTTGTAACCTTATTATCATCCTTTCCTGAAAAATATAAGAATTTGAAAAACGCCCTTGAATATGGAAAAACTTTCGTTACTGTTGATATTATAGTTTCTTCCTTAAGGAATAAAGAACTTGAATTCAAAACTGAATCAAACCTCCAATATTAAAGTTGGTTACAATGTTAAAGGAAATAATTCATTCCAGAAAAATAATAACAATTTCTTAAATAGAAGTTTTGGAAAACGAAAAGAATTTTTTGAAATTCTTAGAAGGGCAAGTTCAAATTCAATAAGAATAATATAATAAGACTAAAGGAAAGAAATGTTACTTTTGTGGAAAGATGGGTCATTTTATAGAAGATTGTGTCAAGAGAATTGGAGAACTGAAAA
>NW_019253098.1:41281-43873 GCF_002742605.1 Olea europaea var. sylvestris | reverse complement strand
GAAAATCGCACATCGACTATAAGAATGAAAACAATGATAAACTTTATTATGGGATTTTTAACATAAAACCTTAACAATGTTGGTCGCGGAAGCTCCGATACCACTTGTTGATCCCAAATCGAATTGTAAAGAATGAGATTTAACGACAATATTGAAGTAAACAAGATCCATCACGAAAACAAGATTTAATTTGTAAAAAAAGAATACAAAGGGTAAACGCAGAGGAACGATGTTTACTAATTCAGCAGTATGGAGAATACAAAATAGACTAAGAATACTGCTTCTATTTTACTATCTACAAATTGACCGAAGGAGTCTTGTATTTATTTCAAGCCAACCTTAAAAGAGTTCTAAAAGGTAAGAAAATATATTATATTTAAGAAACTCAATTTCAGTAGGATTTTATTTCCTTTTATTGGATGTTATTAGATTCCCTTTTTCAGTAAAAATGTAACACGCATTTTCAAAAGATTTCCAACCAATTTCTAGGTTCCACTTCATTAAATTCTAAATCAATAATTATCGTAACACATTTGAATCATCAAACCTATGGAGAAATAGTATCAAAGCCTTAAAAGATAACAGCCATCTTGCACACAAATTAAGGGTAAAAATGAAAACAATAATAAAGACTAAAACTACGTAGAGCTTTATGGGGAGATCTCAATGCTCAATACTGCACAGAGAGAGAGAGAGAGGGGGAGAGAGAGAGAGACCTAGATTCCTGAGTGTTGCATGAACTGTATATCCTCTGTGTAACAATTCCTTAACGAGAAAAGAACCAATATAGCCAGAAGCTCCAGTTACGCAAACGTTGAAGTTCTTCTCCATGGTCGACTTCGAGAACCACAGATTGGTTTTCTAGAGATTACACGAGCGGAATGCTAGTCTTTCCTTTCCAGATCTTCTTCTGTTCTTTTTCCAATTTGTGCCGAGCAAGTTTTCTGTTCGATTAATTTATTATTATTATTATCATCTAAGTTGGATCTATCTCATTCTTTCTTCAAATACCACCATACATGTAGTGATGTAGACCTACGTTGAGGTGACTCACATTTTGCTTTTATCGGCATTCGTGTGGATAAGATTCAACCACCAATTATGGTATCAGTCAAATGATTCTTTGAACGTCTCGAAAATGAATTAAGTATTTTGTACTTATTTATTGATATTTTGGGTTACTCGATCTCATCACTCCTCTCACATGAGGTCGAGTCCTATGTAGAGGTTATGACGTGGGATCCGACCCCCATATGATAAGAGGAGATGGATCCGAGTAAACCAAAGTGTGAACAAACAAGTATAAGTAACATAACCCCTGAAAAATACGTTGGATCCCATATATATAGTTCACGTCACTGTTTCAGATGAGATGAAGCCCATGATTGATCCCCATTAAATTCAATTACATTACATTCCATTTTTCTCTCTCCTATTTTTAACCACATAATTTTTCATAAAATAATATTACTCAAAAATCGAAAATTTTTCCTTCTTTTTCAACCACTCATTTTTCTAAAAAATACTATTCCCTCATTTTCATTTTCAAGTAATGGAGGTCAAACGGGCGAAATGAGTGTCACACTAGGACACAGTATATATTTTTGACTAATAATAGTTATAGGTAGGGATCAAGTCAGGATTGAAATTAAAAAATAATAACAATAAACTAAACTAATTAATATGTAAAAAACTTTCACATAAAACTTTTTTCAAATATAAAATAATATTTTTTATATGGAAAAAAGAATTGGACTAGAGGCTACCCTCTGAATTTGTCACACACCTTATATCTATAATATATTAAATATCACATCAAATGAGAATTAATTTTTGGATGATTATAGTCCCACTATAATTCAATTATTTTAATAATATCTAACTTTTCGTTCTTTAATATGTATTTAGTTTACAAGCTGCAATAAATACTACAAAATTTTTGTTCATGCATGCACTCCCTAAAATCAATTCTCAATTAATTAGCATTTATATTCATTTAATTAGTATTTCACATTCAAATTTACGTCCCCTATTATTAATTTCCAATTAATTAATATTCGCATTGGAATTTTACAGTCAAGAGTGCAGTTCATTATTTACGTCCATGTATGTTAATTAACATCCATTTTAACTTAATTGAAAATTAAATTACATTCATTTAGTATAAATGATTTAACATTCATTGTCACATATATATATATTCATTGGTATTAACTCTAAATTAACTAACATTCACGTTAAATCGTGTCTCGTATTTTCTGTTTATCTTCATTTATGCATTTAGTTGTAATTCTAATGCTTACACTTAAGTGCATTTTACTATTTACTTGCATATATAATAATTAGCATTTTATTTTCAGATGCTTACATTTATCTCATATTTAGATCAAAATGATGAATGTAGGGTCAAATATTACTTTCAACATTAACTAGTTTTTACAAATATCCCAATTTAATTATATTTAAGGTTTTTAATCTATATAGGTGAATTCATCTACAATGTGCCTCTGAATCATTATCATTGTTATAATATTCTTTTGATCTTTGAGCATCTCAAAAACTTAAAGCACTCGATCTGTTTGCCCTTCAAAA
>NW_019253098.1:29612-35414 GCF_002742605.1 Olea europaea var. sylvestris | reverse complement strand
CGAAGTATCCTTTTTGTTCTGATATGAGTTAGGCTTTTGCCATAGTGTTGTATGAGTGTGTAGAAATAGCATATTTTAGTATAGTGCTACTAATCATCATCTCGGACCTTGGGACGGATGTAAAGTTAAGCAGATTGCTTTTGCCCCGAGGACCTTGGACCAATCGGTTAATAGCTGACCCCTTCTCCACTCAGCTACTAAGGAGCTTTTGAGACCTATTTGGTTAATTTTATAAAAGTGTTTCTTCTAGTTAGAAGTGTTTTTAAATGAAGTTGACCTAATGTGGCTTCCTTTGAAAGCTTTTCGGGAAGATGAAGCTCTTTGAAAAATTAGTTTCAAACACCAATTTTGATAGCTTCCTTAGTCCTTCTACAAGAAGTAGAAGCAAAAGCTTGTCTTGCCGAATGGGTGGATTTTCATTTCAATTGGTTACTCTGATAAAGTTTTTCAAACTTCATCAATAGTATGTTCAACTAGAAAGAACGAGAGAGTTAGAAGTTCACCAGATTTTTTCTTATTTAGTTAGTTAAAGGTATAACACAGACAGTTGGGACGTAGGCAGATAACAATTTGGAATAAGATATTGGATTTCTAACCCTCTACTTTCAGTGCATTTTTACTTACATTGAATTTTGTACTTATCGACTTAGAGAAAGTTTGTGAAAAGTTTTTTGTAGTCATCTTTTGGCATTAGAAGAATGAAGCCACACAGCGCATGCAAATGAGTAACAAGATAATTTATCCCTGAGAAACAGTTTACAGGCTAATTCGAGATCAGGAGCTTTTATTGAAGATCAATTGGAAACTTCCTTTCATATTTTATTCAAAAAAAATTACATAGCAGTCAAAGTGTGTAGCTTTGACAAAATGCTCTTTACGAACCACTTATTCTGAGCTTTAAAAAGTGTCTTTAGGAAGGTTTAGCTACTGCATCTCATTGTTCAATCTAGTTGTGAGTTAGGACCTGCATTGATTTCTAATGTTAATTAGAAGACTGTTGCATTCCACTTTCTTGATCTTATATTTTCATGTTTTGATCCTGCAGGATCGATTCCACAAGACACAGACAAGGAAGCAAGAGACGACACCTTCAACCAAGTAGAAGAGGAGGAATATTGTATTTTAGATGTGATCTATAGCTTGTTTGAGGTTTCTGTATGGGAATTGTCAGTTTCAATTTGTATTTTAAGTTATTAAGGACGTGAATTCTCTGGTACAATAAATTGAATTTTCCAAACCCACTCGAGAATTGGAATTTTTCTTTGTTTCGATGATGTCTTGTTTCCAAAAATGAAGGTTGTCGTGTATTGCAATGACTCTTATCTACTGTGCAAGATGTAATGGTGATTAGGAAAATGAAATTAAAATTTGGTTTGTCCTCTTTCTTACAAATGTTTCTAAACCTCTTCTTGAATTCAATCTTGCAATCTCAATCTCTATCTCTTCAATATCCTTCTCATCTAGAATTTCCTTTCCAAACTTTTTCTTCAAGACTCCTGTAAATCCCCTAATTCTTTGCATTTACCGGCTTTAATGGTTTTGATTCTCAAACTGAGGGCCCTGATTCTCTTTTTGGCGCTCATACGGTTGAGCTTATGAGAATTTTCTTTTTTCGAATGGTACTCAGCACACGGACTAGATGTCGACAAAATGATTCAAGCTAAAATTTAAAATCAAATAGAATACAAATATTCAGAAAGTTACAGACAGGATAATGCTTGACAAAAACAAAAAAATCATCACATTTGATGATAAGGTTATCGCTGCCAGACAAACTAATAAACACCACCAGGGTCCATGTCAAACTTTTCTTCACATTAAGAAATGCTCAGTACAAAAAATCTTAGTTACAATTACAAATCAATCAGTGGTACATCAATGGCAAATGATCAATCATAGACATTTCAGTATTTTTCTTACCAAAGCAAACCATTTTAGACAGATGTCCTCGTATGAATTCATGCATCGGGAAGTAGTGATTCAAGAGAATCGATCTTTGAAAAATCCGTGTATCATGCAGTTGCTTTTGGAGCTATTTGGAATTATTGTAATTCCTTTTTTTTTCTTTTCTTTTTGAAATTGTTTGAGATGTTAGCTTTCAAACTGTTGCTGCGAAGGTTAGAATGAACAATTGGTTTGAAACTATCAGCTCCAAAGGCGAAGGCCGCTGCTCCAGTTGAATCACCTACAATGGATTGTGTACTGACTTTCCTCTGATTCTTCGCTTGAGAAAATGAGTCATTCAATCCCATAAGAAATGACATAATGTACTCCATTTGATTATGTATATTCAGTGAGTCATTCAATCCCATAAGAAATGACATAATGTACTCCATTTGATGATGTTTATTCAGCTACTTAACCCCCTCGCAAGTACATTTTCCACAGGTGCAGTTGGGCCGAAAATTACTCAACTCTTCCCACACGGTTTTGAGCTTAGTGAAATACACACTCACAGTGCTTTGATCCTGGAGTAAATTCATCAGCTCTCTCCTTAGCTGGAAGATTCGCGGTCCATTACTTTGTTGATATCGTTCCTTGAGATCATTCCAGATATCGTATATGCTATGTTTGCATATATCACACTAGCCGAGATCTCTTTTGAGACTGAATTTAGAATCCAAGATATCACCATATTATTGTTTCGAGTCCAAGAACCTACTAAATCAAGATCTGTATCTCCTGGTTTTTCAATGGATCCATCAATAAAAGACAGCTTGTTCTTGACTGATAAGGCTATGGTCATCGCACGACTCTAGGAGGCGTAGTTATCTCCTGTGAGTTGCTGAGAAACGAGCACCAATCCAGGGTTATCCGAATGATGCAGGAAGTAGGGACTAGAAGGTTCATCAATAGCATATTTGATTGTGGAAGACCTCGACCCAGAATTTTCTTTTGAATGTGGTGATTCCATAGTAAAAAAAAATCGAAGCTAGGAAGAAACTGTTGAATTGATGAAGATGATGGATGCAGCTATGAATATAGCTCTGATACCATGTTAAAGGAAATGGAAAAATATATTTCTCGTTTATTGATCTGAATTTCTTGTTACAAATGAACCATCTATGCATGTATAAATAGCCAGAAAGAATGCCAACTGCCCTAACTAATTTACAGTGGGTGAAACAAACTAACAAATCATTTACACGTGTAAAAGAAAAGAAAAAAAAGGAATTACAATAATTCCTAATAGGAGCCCTCATGCCAAATCCACGATTCGCCTTCTCCACACTGTTCCAAGAACTTCAGTTAATAAAGATTGAATTTGCTTCACATGTTAATATGGTGTCTTTTATTCACTGTCTAAGTTAGACCAAATAAGATAATAGCTATAAGGTTTTTGCGTAGAACGATGTTAAGAAAACAAGAAAAATCCTAGGACGAGCATGAGGAAGGCAAAAACACTTAGAAAAACCCTTGTATTACCCGTTGAGCTTTCATTTCTGACTATAAGTTAAGAATAACTGACTTATTTCTAATTATTTACTTAGCTGAAACCTGCTATTAAAGCATATTAAATTTCACAGTGAACTGGAAGCATAGGAACAGCAAGTGCTCCAGGTTAGACCAATTTCACATGGTAATGGAAACAACTTCATTAGACAAATCAAATTCTTCCTAACTTAGACAGAAACTTCCTTTTTGAAACACATTAAACCAAAGTATCACAGAATCAAGACTTACGTTGGAGCAAGTTTCCGCAGGCTTTCTAGCTCTTCACCAGAGTCCTCGTCTAGGATTCAGCCAGATATCTCAGTGATGTAAGATCTATCTCTATCTGTCGGGATCCCTCACCTCCCAAGCAAATTCAAATCCTTTTTATGAAGTTCTCTACCGTTTACAAAAACAATAGTGCTTCCACCAGAACAATTTTCGGACATGGTATGATTGAATTCCTGAATAAATGGCTGCAAGAAAATGAATGAACTTGTTAAAAAGTGTGGAAAGATCGTTATAAATATGTGGCTATTACCGAAACAGAAAATGGCAAATCTTACAGGAATTATGCCAAGACAAGGATCTCCCACTGCACCCAAAATCCAGCTCGGAAATCATACCTAGTAGAAAAAATTTAAGAGAAAGGAGCAATATTAGCATTTTGAGCGAATGTTATGCCCTAAATCCAATCGATTAGATTGTAAACGCTTTTAATATATTTAATGCATTTGATTTTGGCGAGATCTATTATTTATTTAAATTAATTTTGTGATAAATAATATTAAATAATAGAATCCAAAGATCCAATTTTTAGGTAATCTGTTAATCACAAGGAGTTGTGATTGTGAGATACAAATTACATACAATTGGATCTTGAATAAACCATGGTCGTAAGTAATAACGAGATACGGATATCGTTAATACAGTTAGACCATCACGTGTGGCATTTCTTACTTGTAAAGTAAGTAGCTGATCTCACGAGCTAAAGTGTAGTGACACTTAAATAAACACGTGGATGTTTTGTTATAGAACAAAACATTGGAGACCCGCTAAGAGATTCCACATGGATAACTATCTGAGTGTTAGTGGCTAATCTCTAACGTTCGGTAGTGGAATTGGTTCTTTGACTTGAGGTCGTCATGGTACCTTATATGAGGACAGTCATACTTTGGCAGTGTTGGATGTTGCTCTGAAAGGGGCCACTAATACGACATCGTTCGGGTACGTCAAGAATCGTAAGAAGGTTGTGATTAATCAATAAAGGATTTGTCACTCTTAGATAGTAGGAGATTATGATCTGCGTTTCATTCAATTAAGTCGATGATGAAATCCTTGGCCAAGGTGGAAATCCTTGGCCAAGGTGTACTCATAAGTCGAAAAGGAGTTTTCGATTTATATTGACTTAATAGTGGAGTGAAAGATATGATCAATGATCGAGATTGACACAATTCCATATCTCGTAATTGATCGGATCGTATTGACGAAGGGATAATAGTTTCACGGTAAACGAACGAATTTGGTTTTGTTATACCACGTGACATTTTCCGTCACATGTATTGCCTTGACACATTGCTAGATGTCAATCAGGGACGGCGGGTGTGAATAGACGATAAATTAAAAGGGTGTATTAATTTATCAATTTTGATTAGATCAAAATAATATTTCACGACGTTAGGCATCGTGGTCGGGGAACCTAATGGGTCGCACACAAAAGAGAATTGGAAGATTGCAAATTGCCAATTGGTTAATTTAAAAATCGTTGGATAAATTAATTAATTGAATTTGTTATTTATATTCCCGAATTAATTAATTGGATTAATTAATTCACGGACCGGGTTTATTTAATTGGATTAATTAAATATTGGACCGGACCGGGCCGGGTCCGTTTGGGTTTATATATATACATGGCTAGGGTTTGAGGTTCATGAGTTTTTTCATTATTCTTGTTGGCACAAGAGAGAAACCCTAGCAGTTGCAGTCTATTCTCTGTGTGGATTTCATTGAAAGCTGGACAATTGGACAGCTGTGGGAGGCAGATTCAAGCTGCTTGAAAGGAATAACGCGAAGGAGTTTGCAAATTACAAGAAAATGTATATTTCTTATCACAGTTTTTATCTAAATACAAAGCTGAATCCTGAATGGGAATTGAAATTTGTCAAATTTCGCTGTGCATGTTTAAGTAAATTCCCAACAGTGGTATCAAAGCCAACTTTGTATTTGTTAGGAACTGTTTAACGTGTTGATTAAATTAAATGTTAGTTTAATCACGTTCATTCCTAAATCTAGCAAATATAGTTTTATTATTTTTTTTTTGTCTTTTTGGATCTGTTCTTGAAAAACAAAAAAAAAAAAAAATGGGGTAGA
>NW_019253098.1:6431-26368 GCF_002742605.1 Olea europaea var. sylvestris | reverse complement strand
AAGTAGAGCACTGCAGAAAAGAGAAGTTGACCTGCGCGTGGGAAATGGAGCAAGAGTTGCTGCATTAGCTGTAGGGACATACTTCTTACCACTGCCTTTAGGCTTGGTATTAGAATTAGAAAATTGCTATTTTGTTCCCGCCATTACTAAAAACATTATTTCTATTTCGTGTTTAGACATGAGTGGTTTTTCAATTAATGTTAAGAACAATCGTTGTTCGTTTTATAAAGATGAGATCTTTTATGGTTGTGGTGTGTTGTAGAATGAAATTTATATTCTTGTTTTTATGGTTGTGGTGTGTTGCAGAATGGAATTTATATTCTTGATACTGAGTCGTCTATTATGAATGTAGAAAATAAAAGGCATAAAAGTAATAATTTAAATAATACATACCTTTGGCATTGCAGATTGGGTCATATTAATGACAAACGCATTTCCAAGTTACATAAAGATGGATACTTAGGGTCAACTGATTTTGAATCATTTGACAGATGTGAATCGTGCCTGTTAGGCAAAATGACCAAGTTCCCTTTTACTGGAAAAGGAGAAAGAACCACAGAACTGCTGGGACTAATACATACTGATGTATGTGGACCCATGTCAATAACTGCCAGAGGTGGTTTCTCTTACTTCATCACATTCACTGATGATCATTCTAGATATGGTTATGTGTATCTGATGAAATTCAAGCATGAAGCACTTGAAAAGTTCAAGGAATTCAAACTTGAAGTAGAGAAACAAACTGGTAAAAATATACTCACGCTGAGATCAGATCGAGGTGGAGAATATTTAAAGGGAGAATTTTTAGATTATCTTAAAGAGAACGGGATTCTCTCGCAGTGGACTTCGCCATATACACCGCAACATAATGGTGTATCTGAACGGAGGAATCACACTTTGCTAGACATGGTGCGATCTATGATGAGCAATGCAAACATCCCAAAATTATTTTGGGGTCATGCACTAATTGCTGCGTGCTACACACTTAATCGTGTCCCATCTAAATCGGTCGACAAAACTCCATACGAGTTATGGAGAGGAAAAAGACCAAACTTATCTCATATGAAAGTTTGGGGCTGTGACGCTTATGTAAAACGAAATGAATCAGATAAGCTTGAAACTAAATCTGACAAATGTGTATTTGTGGGATATCCAAAAGAGACAATTGGATATCAATTCTATAATCCCGTTGAGAAGAAAGTGTTCATCTCAAGGCATGCCATATTCCTAGAGAAAGAGTTTATTCTAGGAGAGGGTAGTGGGAGCAAACTAAAACTTGAAGAAGTTCAAGAATCCACGGACACTGTTGACCAATTAGATGAACTTGAGTCTGATCCTACACCTGTTGATAGACAGACTCTTAATCAGGATGTAGAGAACCCTGAGGACACTCCAGCTCAGCGTAAATCAAGCAGGATCATTCGACCTCCCAGAAGGTACGAATTCATGATTACTAATCGAGTATTATTAATCGAGGATGATGAACCTACAAATTACGCAGAAGTAAAGTCAAGTGTTGATTCGAAGAGATGGCAAGATGTCACGGAATCCGAAATGGACTCAATGTATGAGAACAAGGTTTGGACCTTGGTCGACCTTCCAGGTGGGATAAAACCTATAGGTTGTAAATGTGTTTACAAGAAAAAGGTCGATGTGGATGGAAACGTCCACATATACAAAGCAAGGCTAGTAGCGAAGGGTTACACTCAAAGACAAGGTATTGACTTTGATGAAACTTTTTCGCCTGTAGCCATGCTGAAGTCCATTCGGATTTTGCTTACAATAGCTGCATACCATGATTATGAGATATGACAAATGGATGTCAAAACTGCTTTCCTTAATGGAAACCTGCAAGAGGAGGTGTACATGACACAGCCTGTAGGTTTTGAATCCAAAGGAGCCAACAAAGTATGCAAGCTAAATCGATCCATTTATGGATTAAAGCAAGCCTCTAGGAGCTGGAATCTTCGTTTTGATGAAACAATCAAAAGGTTTGATTTTATCAAAAATGAAGATGAACCGTGTGTTTATAAGAAAACAAGTGGGAGCGCAGTCGTATTCCTGATATTATATGTCGATGACATATTATTAATGGGAAACGACATCCCAATGCTTCAATCGGTAAAATTATGGTTGTCAAAGAATTTCTCCATGAAAGATATGGGAGAAGCAGCATATATCTTGGGAATCAAGATCTATAGAGATAGATCTAAAAGATTACTAAGCTTATCCCAATCTTCGTACATAGATAAAATCTTGAGAAGATTTAATATGGAAGAGTCTAAAAGAGGATTATGTCCCATGTCACATGGGATTTGCCTCTCAAGAGATATGTGTCCTAAAACACATGATGAAAGTAGTCGCATGGACAAGATTCCTTATGCTTCGGCGATAGGATCTATCATGTATGCGATGCTATGTACAAGACCAGATGTTTTGTATACTCTAAGTGTTACGAGCAGGTTTCAAGCAAACCCTGGTGAGAAACACTGGATAGTGATTAAGAACATTCTTAAGTACTTGAGAAGGACTAAAGATGTGTTCTTGATCTATGGCGGAAATGAACTGAAAATTTAGGGGTATACTGATGCTAGTTTTCAAACTGATAAAGATGATAGCAAGTCTCAGGCAGGATATATGTTTACTCTCAACAATGGAGCGGTTAGTTGGAAAAGTTCCAAACAGGAAACAACCGCTGATTCAACAACAGAAGTCGAGTACATAGCTACTTCGGAAGCAGCAAAGGAAGCTGTGTGGATCAAGAAGTTCATTAATGAACTTGGAGTCGGTCCTAGTATTGTTGATCCCATACCTTTGTATTGTGATAACAATGGAGCCATCACGCAAGCGAAGGAACCGAGATCTCATCAACGATCCAAACATGTGTTAAGGCGATATCATCTCATTAGGGAGATTATACAAAGGAATGACGTAACGATAGAGCGAGTTCCCACAGATGATAATATTGTAGATCCACTGACAAAGTCATTGTCATAATAGAAACATGATCATCATGTGGATGCTTATGGTATTAGATACGTGAGTGATTGGATCTATTGCAAGTGGGAGTTTGTAAGTGTTATGCCCTAGATCCAATCGATTTAGGTTGTAAACGCTTTTAATATATTTAATGCATTTGATTTTGGCGAGATCTATTATTTATTTAAATTAATTTTGTGATAAATAATATTAAATAATAGAATCCGAAGATCCAATTTTTAGGTAATCTGTTAATCACAAGGAGTTGTGATTATGAGATACAAATTACATACAATTAGATCTTGAATAAATCATGGTCGTAAGTAATAACGAGATACGGATATCGTTAATACAGTTAGACCATCACGTGTGGCATTTCTTACTTGTGAAGTAAGTAGCTGACCTCCCGAGTTAAAGTGTGGTGACACTTAAATGAACACGTGGATGTTTTGTTATAGAACAAAACATTGGAGACCCGCTAAGAGATTCCACATGGATAACTATCTGAGTGTCATTGGCTAATCTCTAACGTTCGGTATTGGAATTGGTCATTTGACTTGAGGTCGTCATGATACCTTATATGAGGACAGTCATACTTCGGTGGTGTTGGATGTTGCTCTGAAAGGGGCCACTAATACGACATCGTTCGGGTACGTCAAGAATCGTATGAAGGTTGTGATTGATCAATAAAGGATTCGTTACCCTTAGATGGTAGAAGATTATGATCTGCGTTTCATTCAATTAAGTCGATGATGAAATCCTTGGCCAAGGTGTACTCATAAGTCGAAAAGGAGTTTTCGATTTATATTGACTTAATAGTGGAGTGAAAGATATGATCAATGATCGAGATTAACACAATTCCATATCTCGTAATTGATCGGATCGTATTGACGAAGGGATAATAGTTTCACGGTAAATGAACGAATTTGGTTTTGTCATACCACGTGACATTTCCCGTCACATGTATTGCCCTGACACATTGCTAGATTTCAATCAGGGACGGCGAGTGTGAATAGACGATAAATTAAAAGGGTGTATTAATTTATCAATTTTTTATTAGATCAAAATAATATTTCACGACGTTAGGTATCGTGGTCGGGGAACCTAATGGGTCGCACACAAAAGAGAATTGGAAGATTGCAAATTGCCAATTGATTAATTTAACAATCGTTGGATAAATTAATTAATTGAATTTGTTATTTATATTCCCGAATTAATTAATTGGATTAATTAAATATTGGACCGGACCGGTCCGGGTCCGTTTGGATTTATATATATACATGGCTAGGGTTTGAGGTCCATGAGTTTTTTCATTATTCTTGCTGGCACAAGTGAGAAACCCTAGCAATTGCAGTCTATTCTTTGTGTGGATTTCATTGGAGGCTGGACAATTGGACAGCTGTGGGAGGCAGATTCTAGCTGCTTGAAAGGAATAACGCGAAGGAGTTTGCAAATTACAATAAAAGGTATATTTCTTATCACAGTTTTTATCTAAATACAAAACTGAATCCTGAATGGGAATTGAAATTTGTCAAATTCCGCTGTGCATGTTTAAGTAAATTCCCAACACTGAGAACAAATAAAAAAAAAAAACTTGCAGATGTAAGGCATGATTGATTTATACACTTAACAATAATGTCCAGGATCGATCGGTCCGGCCACCTTTTCAGCCTTTATAATCAACCGATCTGATATAAGATACCCATTAACAGTAACATTGGATTTTTCCAACCCGAACCTGTTGGTTAGATTCATTTAAGTGCCTAGAACTCTTTTTCCTAATGCCGGCAAAGTATGACTCAGCTGCTCTTATGCCTCTTAGTCGATCTCCTTCTCTATTTGCTTCACCCGACTCTAGAGAAGTTTCGGTGTTAGAGTACTCGTTGATCAAGATATCAATCTCGGTAGCTGCTGATGTGCTTCTCATAGAATTCTGATCCACTGTATTCTTTCTTAGCATCAGTTCGTCTCCTTTAGCATGTTCATTTCCATTTCCATCTTTAAAATAGTTCGCCTCACAATCCTTGTTAGAATTGCAATCTTGAATTTTAGATCCCTCTGGAGACAAAGACCTTTTTGTTTTTGTGGCTAGCTTAGCCGAATCGGGATCTTTTCTTAAGGCAATTATATCTTCATCTTCCTCTTTCGCAGAAGTACAAGAAGATTTAATGTGAGGGATCTTCATCTCTGCAGATTTGTTTGAGCTTGCCCCGCCCATTGACATGGATCCCAGTTCTCTATCCATCGACTGGAAATCATAGCCAGAATTATCATAGTCATAGGATGAAAATGTTGTGCTAGCTTGGTTTAGACGTCTATGGACATAGGAATTTTGTAGTTCCGAGACATCATGGCTATCATTAACCTCGGCAAGAGTGTTCTCATCTTCTACATTAATGAGATAAGTTTCTTTCTGGAAACTTCAAAAGCAATTATTGTAGAGCACGCCCTACATCTCATTTTGTTCTCTTATAGATCTTCACATGTAACTTTCTTAGGTAATTGCAGCAACTCGAAACAGTTGTAGCACGTCAAGAATGGAGCTCCCCCAGCTATTGGCAGCAACTCGAAACAGTTGTAGCTCGATGAGTAAAAAAAATTGTAATCTTTATTTCGTTGTATTTTCACTACACAATTTTCAGCAGCTTCAGTTGAGGGGAATTTATACACATTATTGAGCTTTGGGGAACAAGTTACAGGAGTATTCTAGAATACACAGCTGTAGCAATTTCCTTGAATCATGGGTTGTGGCTGGAATCCATTAATAACAGAATTTCTGCAGCATAATCTGGTATTTTTGGTGTAACAGAAATGGCTGATAAGCTGATAAATCAATAGGCAAGATAAGCTGATTAACTGATTGAGCGATGAGCTGTAGGTTGGCTTATCTTTACACCCCCTCTCAAGCTGGACGGTACAGTTGTAACTCCAAGCTTGTCCTTCAGAAAATTGAATCTGGAATGAGATAAACCTTTAGTTAGTAGATCTGCAACTTGGTCTGAAGAAGGGATGTATTTTACTTCCAATTCTTTTCCAAGCACTTTGTCTCTAACAAAGTGCATGTCCAGTTCGATGTGTTTTGTTAGAGCATGATACACGGGATTTGCTGCTAAGGCACCAGCACTCATATTGTCACACCACAGGATTGAAATTGATACTTGTGGTAGCTCAAGCTCCTTGAAGAGTGATTGAATCCAAGCAATTTCTGAGGCTGCAGATGCAAGGGCTCTATATTATAACTTCGTGCTTGATCTAGCAACTACATGTTGCTTCTTTGATGACCAGGCTATCAGATTATTCCCCAAATAGATGCAATAACCACCTATAGGTCTTCTATCATCCGGATAAGAGGCCCAGTCTACATCTGAGTATCCATCTAATATCAAGCTGTCACTTCTTTGTATCCACAACCCTTGATTCATGGTTCCTTTCAGATATCTTAGCACTATTTTCAATGCCTGCCAATGTGTTGATGTTGGTGACTAGAGGAATTGGCTCAGTTTATTTACAGCAAAGGTGATATCTGGTCTTGTGTGTGTGAGGTATTGCAACCCTCCTACTACAATTCTATAGGTTGAAGGATCTTGCATTGCTTCTCCATCAGTTTTAGACATGGTTTTGGCAGTGATAATGGGAGTAGGACAAGGCTTTACGTTTTGGAGCTCAAACTTCTTGAGTAATTCAGCAATGTACCTTGTTTATGTAAGATGAATACCTGAGTCATGCCAACAAACTTCAATGCCTCGAAAATAGTGGATCTGTCCCATGTCTTTGAGTGCAAACTTTTGGTTTAGTTCATCTATAAACTTTTGCAACAACTCTCTATCATTCCTAGTTATCACAATGTCATCCACGTAGATAAGAGCAAATATGATCTGTTTTTTATATTTGAATTAAAACAACGATGTATCAGCTCTTGATTGCTTGAATTTCCAGCTTACAAATGTAGTCTTCAGCTTGTCATACCAGGCTCTAGGTGCCTGCTTTAGTCCATAAAGTGCCTTTTCTAGTTTGCGTACATGAGATGGCTTTGAGATATCTACGAATCCCTCAGGTTGGTTCATGTACACTACCTCTTCAAGTTCTCCATTCAGAAAGGCATTGTTGATATCCACTTGCCTGATATTCCATCCTTTAGAAACTGCAAAAGTAAGGATAATTCTTAGAGTGGATGGTTTGATGACTGGACTGAAGTTTTCATAAAAGTCGACTCCAAGGGTTTGATGAAATCCTTTTGCCACCAGCCTTGCCTTGAACTTCTGAACTGATCCATCTTAGTTGTGTTTCACCCTAAAAACCCATTTGTTTCCAACTATGGTGTAGGATGGTGATGGAGGTACAAGTTTCCAAGTTTTATTTCTTACCAGTGCTTTGAACTCTTCTTCCATAGCTTCCCTCCAATCTGCATTCATGAGAGCCTCAGTGACATTTTTTGGTTCCATGCTTCCAGGACTATATTCAGTTGACTGGCGTGTGTAGACTTTAGGTTTGAATACCCCAGCCTTTCCTCTGGTAATCATGGGATGATGTGGTTGATCATTGGTTTTTTGTTTGTGCATTTGCCTCAATTCATTAGTGACTGACTATTGCTGTTGATTATTTGTGTGATCAACATTGTTATCTGGTTCAAGTGTTTCATAATTCTGAGGCAAATTAGGTTCTGTTTCCTCACAGTGCTTGCTGGTATCACTAACTAGTTCTTGGAAATTTTCATTATCATTTCCATTGTCATCAGGCTGACTTAAGCTCGGAGGCAAGCAATGCATGACTTGGGTTACATCAAGAAGAGTTTTATCGGCAAGATTTGAAGCAGGAGTTAAGTTATTGGGCTGATAATTTGCAGCAGGAGTTGAGTAGTTTGGTTGACGAGGAAAGTGAAAACATACACTATTGTTTCTGGTATGGCAGAATTTGGCCCTTTTTGTGAAAATATAGACTCGAAAGGAAACTCAAACTCATTGAAAACCACATGTCTTGAGATATACACTTTTCCTGATGAGTTGAGACACTCGCAACCTTTGTGAGACTCACTGTAGCCAAGAAAGACACATCTGGTTGAGTGGAATTTGAACTTGTGTGCTTGATAAGGTCTTAAACAGGGATAGCAATCACACCCAAAGGTTTTAAGTGCTTCATAGTCAACTTTCTTTTTGTATAGGACTTCAAATAGAGATTGCATTTTGAGTGTGGGAGTAGGCATTCTATATATGAGGTATGTTGCTGTTTGAAATAACTCCCACCAGTATTTTAAAGGCATTTTGGCTTGAGCTAGGACGGTCAATCCTGTCTTTGTTATATGCCTGTGCTTTCTTTCTACTCTTCCATTTTGAGCCGAGGTGTAAGGACAAGGGTGTCTAAACTCAATCCACATTGTTTACAAGTTTACAAAGCTCCTATATTCACCTCCCCAATCAGATTGCAAGGTTTTTTATCTTCCTGTCAAATTTTTTTTCAACCAATTTTTGGAATTGAATGAATATGTTTAATGCTTCAGATTTTTATCTCATGGGATATATCCAAGTGTATCTACTGAAGTCATCCAGGAAGGTAATGTAATAATTAAAAACATATGTTGATTGAATAGGTGCTTGTCCCCAAACATCTGTATGTATAAGTTCTAAGGGGGCCTTAGCATGTGAAGTAGATAGGGAGAATAGTAAGAGGTGAGCTTTTCCAAATTGACAGGCATCACAAAAGGACATGATTTCATTGATTTTTACCTTTTGATTACATACTTTGAGTACTTGAGACACTACTTGACTAGAGGAATGTCCAAGTCTCCTATGTCATACATTAATTTTGGAATTTGGGGACTCTTGACCAGACTCTTGACAGGAATTAATAGAAGAAACAACATTGCTTGGTTTATTTGAGATGACAAACTTCCGATGAGAGGGTTCAGTGTTTAGATGATGAAGTTCCAGCTGATATAACCCTTCTTTAAGCTTCCCTTGTAACATCACTTCCCTCGTTTGCTTGTCCTTAACAAAATAGCAATTTGAATGAAATTCCATATAGACATTATTATCAGATGTTAGTTGAGAAACACTTATGAGGTTTTTTTTAATTGCAGGCACATACAGCAATTTTTTCAACACAAGTGGTTTGTCTGTTAAGATGTTCAAGTGATTCATGCCAAAATGTGAAATATGCAATCTATTTCCATTGCCAACTACAATTTTTTCCTTATCAGTGTACTCACTTGTTGAATTTATGTTTTCCATTTCTACAGTGACATGGTTACTGGCTTCCGTCTTTGCAAACCAGGTAGGTTCACTTACAATGTTGGGAGATGCCATAATTACTGTTCGTGATGAGCTATAGCTACTTCCCTGGTTTGGTGGTTTTCCTGTGTAGCGTTCATCATATCTAAAGTTGCAGATATTTGCCTTGTGTCCAATTTTGCCACATACTTGACAGACAGGTTTGTCTCTGATGTTGAAGCCACCACCTTTGTATCTGCCTCTTCTTCTTCCTCTGTTGAATCTCCCACCATTATTTGGCCTATAGGCTCTGAAGTGATGGTTGCTTAATCCTGGTTTTTGGGTGAAATTGATTGATGTTTGATTGAGGTTAATTTCTACCATTTCATTCTTCACCAAATTGAGATGTTCAAGTCTGCTTTCATAAGTCATGAGTGTTGATTGGAGTTCTCCCCAAGAGATAGAGTCTCTGCCATTGATTTGAACAACAATGGGTGTGTATTCTTCATCCAAACCAGTCAGGACCTGAGTTACAAGATCCGAGTGGGGGATGGTTTTTCCAGCAATCTCAAAATTGTCTGCCAGAAGCTTTACTTTGCTGAGGTATTGATCGATGATCAATGTTCCCTTCCTTGATTTCTGAAGTTCCCCAATGAGAAATGTTATTCTGGATTTGTTTTGGATACCATAGCTCTCTTTTAATGCAGCCCACAATTTGCTGGAGTTACTGTAGCCCGTGACCCTCATAGCTATTTCAGGGGTCATTAATGAGTAAAGTCATCCCATTAGCAGCTGATCTGTTGACATCCACTGATCATATTCAGGATTCTTTTTCATCTCAACCATCATTCCTGCATCTCCAGAGATTTTGGTACCAATGAATTTTGGAGGACACACCTTTGCCCCCAGAATGTATCCTTCCAGATCGTGTCCTCTTATAATAGGGAGTGTCATAGCAGAAAATTGTTCTTGTCAAGCTTGACAAACAACATTTGAGTTAGGTAGACACCAAATGGTGAGAAATGGTTGCTTCCCTGCACTGGAGGCACCATTGTGCTTGATTCTGATGATGGAGAAGGATTGGAATTGGTGTTTAGTGGTGTATCATTGGCGTTGGCCATTGTAGGCTCTGATACCAAGTAAAAAAATTTGTAATCTATATTTCTTTGTATTTTCACTACACAATTTTCAGTAGCTTCAGCTGAGGGGAATTTATACACGTTATTGAGCTTGGGGAACAAGTTACAGGAGTATTCTAGAATACACAGCTGTAGCAATTTTCTTGAATCATGGGCTGTGGCTGGAATCCATTAATAACAGAATTTCTGAAGCATAATCTGGTATTTTTGGTGTAATAGAAATGACTGATAAGCTGATAAATCAATAGGCAAGATAAGCTGATTAACTGATTGAGTGATGAGTTGTAGGTTGGCTTATCTTTACACGATGCAATCTGGACTGGTGGGAATGAACAAAATCATCAACTTCAGAGTCTAGATCACTAGGCAATCTCCTTTGGGATTGAGGTTTTTGCAAATTTAAGGGAAGAGGAATGGTAGTTCTAGAAACATATTCTCTGGGACCAATTGAACTCGGGTTTTTATAAACATTAAACACGTCGTCTTCCGAGATATTAAAGAAACTTTTATTGCTGAAGGCAGTTGGTGGAACCGGAGGAGAAACTTGCCTTTTGTGGCAATGGTCACAAGAACGAGTTGGATGGTAATGGCTAACAATAGGAGGGTACGGTTCCATTTGAGCCGTGTACTCCCCAGAAAAATAGGGATGAGATGGAGGTTGTCGAAATGGAGCGGGAGGTAGACAAGGACCTCTGTCAAGCATTTGAGACCCTATCGGATCCACAATTGGAGCGTATCTCAGAGGATGAAAGCCTAGCCCACCCTTTTCTTGCCTATGCATCAAAGTAGATGGCTCGGCATAGTGATTTGGATATGATCGTCTTCCAAATTGCTTAATGGGATGTGAGAATTGTATTTTCAAAGAACTATCAGAATACCATTTCTCTGAACCAACATAAGGATCTTGATGAATTGTCCTTCTATTCAGAGGGAAACATATCACCGGACCAAGCTGATCCTTCAACTCATCCAACTTACTTAAAAGATCAGCTTGATCTTTTCCATTATACTTAACCTTGTTAAACCCATCCATGTCGTTCTTATTCTTCATTCGACCTTCATGATCATTGGACTTGACCAGTTACCTGATGAACCCTCTTCCGAGTATATTGAAGCTGCATATCTCATACATTCAACATCCATCCTTCGACCTGTCAAAAACTCCTTCGGCTGACTTCCCTTTCCATTCCTTGACTCCATCATACACTCTGACCTTTGTAATTCACTTTCATCATCATTACATATCTCCATCCCGAACGAGTTATCAGAATACCAATTCTGAGAACCAGCATAAGGATCCCGATAAACCGTCATTCGATCAAGAGGAACCTTTTCTTTAGCCTTGTCAACCAGTTCACCTGATCAGATAAGCTAATCCTACAACTTATCCAACTTCCACAAAAGGCCGGCTCGATCTTCTCCGACAGAATCAACCTTGTTAAACCTGTCCATGCCATTCTTAGTCCTCACTAGATATTCATAATCATAATTAAAACTCGACTTGTCATTCAATGGACCCTCTTTTGAGTACACAGAAGACCTATATCTCATACCTTCTATATCAATCCACCGAGCCATTCAAAACCCCTCAATCTGACTTCTCTCCCCATTTCTCCGATCCATCATACCATTTGAACGTTGACTTTCATCCTCATTATACACCTCCATTCCAAAGGTGCTAGTAGGGTACCAATTCTCAGAACCAACATAAGAACCCCGATGTAGTGTCACTCGATCAAGATCAACCGTTTTAGCAAACTAGCTAACCCAATCCTTCAATGTCCAACTTCCTCAGAATAATAGCCTGATCTTTTCCAACATAATCAACCTCGTTAAGCTCATTCATCTCATTCATATTCTTCGCTTGACCTTCATAAACATAATTGAACTTCGGTTATTTGATGGACCCTCATCTGAGTACATTGAAGTTGCATATTCGTACCTTCAACGTCCATTATCCGAGCCCTCCGAAACCTCTCCATCCGACTTCTCTCAACATATCTCCAATTCATCATATCCTATGACTTTTGCAATCCATTTTCATCCTCATTATCCATCTTTAAAACCTCAATATCTTTTGTATTACGTAGATTGTCTGGTTTTCCGATACTAATGAATCAAAAGCCCCCTTTTTGCCTTTATTCATCAACTTAGAATCACAATTATCAGCTCCATTTGTTGGAAAAATGGCTTTGGAGTTGATTATTGGCACAATTTTAGGTGGGACCCGTGGGTTCAATTTGAAAGATCAAAATTGATCTATGTTATCCTCTGTGAGAATATCAAAGTCGTATATTTATTTGCCTAAAATGATAAATGGATGAATGAGAAATTGGAGTTCAAAAATGACCATTGGAAAATGGGTTGGAGGGAAAATTATATTGAAGTGAATCCCATATAGAAAGTTGATGAAATCAGTGACCACTTTATATATGTTTACACCTTAAAACTTAGAAGGGTGTAATCATGTGAAGTATAGAGACTCTCTCCACGTGCGCGTGTAAGGTGTGCAAATCAAGGATCAAAATTGTACATTGAGCCTTGAACTTGTGTGCTGGCGCGACCTGCGTACACGAATATCGGACTGAACGGAGCAAAAATTGGTCCCCATCGGAGAAGTATCTGCAGTGTTCGAAGTTTACTGATTTTTCGTTGTGTCATGGGTAATAAAAGCTCAAACAAGACCTCAAGCACCTATGATGAGGGGGCAAATCTATTTTAAAGAAACTGTATTCACATAGGCCTTGGGTTGCAGATTTATAATAGTTTCATCAGTTCATACATTTTTGTAGTTTCATTCTCATTTTTTTGTTCTCATTGTAATAAATCAATTTATATTATTCTATAATAATTAAGAAAAACTTTCCTCCTCTCACCTTTGCTTGAAGAACTATTGTCGGACCTCAAATCACTCTCAAAACCATTACTCAAATCCATTATTCTCTTCTCTAAAATATGTACTTGCTCACATTTTTCTCAAAATTTCTCTAACTTACCATCGACAATTTCTTCTTCAGACTTTTCTGGTGATTTGTCCAAGTCAATGTGTTTATTCTTGGCTATTAAGTCAACCGTTAAAAAAACTAATAATAATAATTAGGTCCTTTTGGATGACGTGTCCAAAATATACACTTTCAAGATGAGCAATGGTATTTTAGCAATTTTTAAGGTTTAACAAGAACTAGAATGTCTAAATAGCAAATGAATCGAGCAAATATTTCAAAAGGCACACGACTTAATTAGAAGAAAAAATTCCAAATTTACAGCAATCTTTTCCTTTGTTTCTATTGAGTCAATGACACGACCCGTCCCGAATCATCCTAGTAGACAAGAAACGTGACGTGCGCCGATGATAGATGCTGACTAGATGTCAAATCTATCACCAAGACTGACTATGAGTTATTTCAAAAAATGCAACAAAATCAAATGCTTATGTAAAATATAATGCGATGGGCCCAAAATATTTACTTCGTGCTTCATCAATATGAGTTATAATATTCAACATGTCTTGTGGTTCTCATTTGGAAATCATTAGGCTTTTCCAACTAAAAAGAATCAATTTTCACCTGTAGAAAAATTACGGGAAAATATATAAGTTGATAGCTCAGTGAGTGAAGAAGTTCGAAAATAATTATACTTTTTCATTTTTACATTTTTATCGAAAATCGAGTTCATATCATTTAATAATTCACAAGATAACATCATGTAATTATAACCAAAAGTGAAATATTCACATAAGGTCGTAAAATATCATCTCAAAATTATGATATAAACATCAGCTGATAATCATGCTATAATCTCATCACATCAAACATGTTGAAAAATCCACCAAAAATGTACGATCTGACTGAAACATATAATCCGCCCCTTAGGTTAAAAACTTTCGCCACGGGCTTTTTGCCCCTCCGTGAATGAAAGTTGATCTCAAAGACCTCTCATAATCAATTCTAGAATACGGCCAAGGCCCCTCAATGAACTATATGTACACGGTCGAGACTCCTTCATCCCCGATCCAAGACCTCTCAGTGAACTAGAAGAAATATATCATCACGGGTACTTTTCTGGTCGATCTCAAAATCATACCTCATATTCCAATTTACAGTTTACCGTATACAATCTTTAAAATTCACATATATCATAATAAAAGATATTTCCATAATAACCATATAATTCGAACACATAATTATATATAATTGCACATACTTTAACAATAAACTTAATTTATAAATACTTTTAAAATATTTATATTTTTTCACTCACAATACTATGTTCGCAAAATCAATCCGGTTGATAAGCTGTTCTGATATTAGTATCGTCGCCTAAAATACGATATAATTTTTAAATAAACAATTAATTATTTTAAATAATTTCAATAATTAAAGAGGCGATACCCAAACTTAATCATTTCACGTTTAGGCGATTTCTAAAGTCTCTTTAATCACTAAAACTAGTTTTCCTTTCATTTTTCTCAATTTTATAGTTTATTATACTTAACCCCTTCAATAAAATTGAATTTAATCTAACAACCTAACAAATATAAAATCAAACATAACCTTTCAATAAGTAACTTTTAGTGACCTTTCAATAAGTAACTTTCATAGTTTTCTCTTTTTTTTTCTTCTTTTTTTTCTTCCTCTTTTCCCCCTTTTTTTTATGTGTTGTGTGTTATTAATTTGGTTTGGGTGGAATTGATATCAATCCAATTCCACTGCCTCAATAAACTATATATATATATATATATATATATATATATATATTTAATATATAAACTTAATGTATTACAGTCAAGAAATATTGACTTTTTTTTATATATAAACTTAATGTATTACAGTCAAGAAATCGAATAACCATATATTGGGTTGTGATGCCAATTTAATTGGCCCAGTCCAATGTGTGGGCAATGATGAAGTAAAGGCCCAACCTTTTAATCAGATACTATACCCATTGCCCAATAACGCGACCCCAAATTGAGCCCAAAAGCTAGCCCAAATGAGATAAATACGTGTTCTGCTCTAGTTCCTTGGATTGCCCCGATTTGAGATCTATGGTGACGACTTGTGATATAAATAGGCCTTAAGTGGTGCCCTAATTATGATTCATCTGATTTTTCTTGTGTGACAAGCTTCTAGTCTCTCTCTCTTCAACTTTGTGTCTCCTCTCGTCTTTCATCTCTGTGACTTCTCTGTAATTTCTAAAACTTTTAGTTTTTTTTTAGAGATTTGTACATACCGAGTCTTGGTGATTCTTTGATGTATAGTCTGAGAGGTGCATTTTGTGTTTTGGTGATTTTTGTGAACCATAGAAGTAACTGCCTCTGTTTTGATCTTTGAGATTGGGGTTTTGTGGTTGTTTTGGTGTTGTACAGACGGATACAATGTATTCTGAGCCCTAAATATTCAGATCTTGATGTCAATGGTTCATTCGAAATATGTAATGTGTTCTTGTATTTTTCGATCTTGTTATTACACCAAAGACAATATAAAGAATAATTTTCTGTTCAGATTTACAACCAAGAATTAACCATTGACATCGAAGATCTAGGGCTTAAAACATTGTACCCGTCTGTACATGTATGAAAACCTCAAACCCTAACCCTGAATACATGATTGAACCTACTTCAACAGACCAAAATGACACCAAACCGATATCAACTCTTTCCTTCACTCTAAGAATCACTTAGACTCGAAGATTTTACTTCCAACTCCAAAACCAGAGGTTCTAGAGAGAAGAACAAAGAACACGAAGGAAAACCAAAAGACACGAAGAGCATCCAAAGTGTTTTGCAAGACTCAAAAATTGAAATACACGTTTAGGACAATCGCCAATACTATTTTTATATTAATAAGTCATCACCGTTGATATCAGTGGATGATCAATGGTCTGGAGCAGAACAAGTGTCACATATACTGGGCTCGGGTCGTGTTGGGTTTCTTCACTTGAATTATTGGGCAATGGTAAGTAGTATCCGTGGGACAAGCCCATTTTCATCATTGCCCCATGATTATTTCGACTAGGCTTTGGCATCACAGCCCAAATAGTTTCTTGAAATTTAAACCCAAAAAAATGATAAGATAGATATAATTTATAGAAATGTAACTTGCAGCACGCACCAAAATCTCCAATCTGGAAAATAGAATAATGAGTGACTTCAGGAATTAAATTCTGATACTTTGGGCAACGAACTAAACTAAATTTTGCAGATTTATACATTATTCTTTCACGAGTTTCAGATAATATTGAAAAAGTCCAGAAACATCTTAGATTATTTTATGTATATCTTCTGTATGTATGCAAAAACTTTGGTGTCGAATAGAGGTAGAAGAGGTTTCAACTGAAGATTCTATTAAGAAATCAAACAAATATATTCTTCTTCAAACATTTGCAGCTTTTTCCACGTTGAATGGATGAGTTTTCGACACATTGAATTCTTGATTGTGTGTGCACCATACAGCTTCTTACGTGTGTTTGACAAAGAATAGCAATGTTCGAAATTTCGAATCACAAGAAACATTTTGAGCCTTAAAATCTATCTTATTACAGGTCATGCACACCTCGGCGCTGGCTAACAGTACAGCCTAATAGTTAGCATCATTTCAAAATCTTGTGAGAGGTTTACCTCTTTACAAGTCAAAGTTTCAATTGTTAAAAGACTAACTTATTAGACACTATTTAAAAATTGATTATAGAAAGAAGGTAGGTCTCTCATTTAATCTATATACCAAAAAATAATCAAGTGCAAAAATGAGTTACATAGCTCTTTACACATCTTGTATTTCGGGCAACTTTGAAAATGATTTATTTTACATACATGGCTTGTATTGGAGCAACAGTAATTGAAGACACGAGTCTTCTGCTAACCAGATAGGAACAACATGATTCTGGGATATCCAAGTTTGAATTTGAAACATTTCCCAATTCCACACGTCTCTGTAATTAGTTACAACAAATATTGTATTCAGTTAGCATGTGTATTATTTAAAGCTGGAATCCTATATGTAGTTTTGAACAAGGGCAATGAAATAAATCTTCACTTCTATATACTGTCAGATTCTACATGGTATCAGAGCTTTCGTCGACCAAGGTCCAACTCCAGATTCCTCTACCTCCGATGCTCAGGCAAACAATCTCCCTACTTTCAACCCCCCATCCTCCATCAATGTCACAAAACTCAACCGCCAAAACTATCTAACCTGGAAGGCCACGATGCTTCCGTATCTAAAAGGCCAAAAGGTTTTTGGGTGTGTCGACGGAACTCTAAATTCACCGCCGAAGGAACTCATTGCTGCCGATGGCACTAAGTCTTCAAATCCTTTATTCAACACTTGCAAAACGCAAAATAACTTGATCCTAAGCTGCCTGAACGCCTCACTCACTAATGAGGTCCTTACACAGGTTGCTCACTGTGATACTTCTAATGCCCTATGGATGGCCCATACCTCTCTGCCTTTGCTTCCCAATCTAGGGCTCAAGCAATTCAGGTGAGATCTCAACTATCCAATACTCGCAAGACCACTCGATCCGCTAGCGAGTACTTCATGCAGATTAAACGCATGACTGATGCTCTTGCAATGGCTGGCCAACCCCTGAAATGTAAGAGATCATTGCTTATCTTCTCTATGGTCTGGGGCCTGAGTATGACTCACTAGTCACCACAATCTCATCTCGAGATGTTCTTTTTTCCTTGGAGGAAGTATACTCCATGTTGCTCACCTGTAAGGCTCGCGTTCAATATCACTCCCACTCATTGCCTGTAGCCAATGCTTCAACAAATGTTGCCACAAATCCACCAATTTTCTCTGGTTTCCGAGGCCGTGGCAATTCCTCCAACTCACGGGGGCAAGGGGCGTATTTCTGGCCGAGGTAATAACAATACCCGTTCTCCTTTAATTTCTAATTTGTGGTGCCAAATATATGACAAAGCAGGACACACGGCCTCTTGGTGCTATAAGCACTATGATCTTAACTTTAACCCACCACCATCCAGACCACATGCTCAAGTCAATTTCTCCACTACTCAAAACTCAACACCCAACTAATCAATAGTGGCTTGCTGACACTGGAGCAACACACCATCTAACGAACAATCTCGGTAACCTCAACATTCGTGATGATGACTATGGTGGTACCGATCAAATTCACGTTGGGGATGGATCAAGTTTGAATATAACTCACATTGGCACTGCTTCTTTAGCCACACCTTCCAAATCTTTTATTCTTTACCAAATTCTTGTTGTTCCAAAAATCCAAAATAATTTATTATCTGTTCAAAAATTCAGTCAGGATAATAATGTCTATTTTGAGTTTCATGACACTTTCTTTCTGATTAAGGATTACTCGAGGAGCATCCTACATAAGGGTTATAGCAAAGATAGCCTCTCCTGTTTTTTGCAACCTCTACAACATACTGTTCGTTCTGCTTTTTCTGGTGTTCGAGTTTCCATTTGAGATTGGCATCGTCGCTTAGGGCATGCATCTTTCCGTACTGTCAGCCTTGTGCTAAATGCAAATAAAATTCCTGTTGGAACAAATAAACGACAACCTATTTGTCCTGAATGTGAGAGGCCAAAAGTCATAATTTACCCTTTTCCAATTTCATTAGTCATTCTTTAGAGCTAGTTTATTCAGATGTATGGGACCAAGTTCTATGATTTCTAATTATGGATCTAGATATTATGTCTGTTTTTTGGATGACTTTAGTAAATTTATATGGTTTTTTCCTTTGAAGCAAAAATCTAATGTTGAAACAATTTTTATGCAATTTCAAAATTATGTTGAGCATCACTTTGATACAAAAATTAAAGCTATTCAATCTGATTGGGGGGGGGGATGAATATAGACATTTAAATAATTATTTTCAAACATGTGGAATTCAACATCGAATTGCTTGCCTTTAGACACATGAACAAATGGGGGCTGTTGAAAGACGGCACCATCAAATAGTTGAAATGAGACTATCTTTATTAGCTCACTCTCGTCTTTCACAATCATATTGGGAAGATGCCTTTCAAACTGCTACTTAAATTATAAACCGCTTGCCTACAAAAATCTTACAAAATATATATCCTTATGAAAAGGCTTATAACAAAATTCCAAACTATAATTTCATGCTCATTTTTGATTGTGCGTATTGGCCCAATCTTCATCCTTATAATAGACATAAAATTGATTTTCGATCTAAAACATGCATCTTTATTGGCTACAGTCTCTCACATCAGGGCTACAAGTGTCTAGATTTATCCACAGGGAAAATTTTTGTCTCTCGGCATGTTGTTTTTGATGAGTCGTATTTTCCATACTAAACTTTTGAAAAGTCATATGTCTCTCATCAAACATCCACTACATCACTCCCTCTCAATTTACATCCTCCACAAACATGCACACTAACTCTTCTTGCAAATAATACTTTATTTTCAACTGGTCCACTCCCAAATGAATCTAATCAGCACTTATCAAGACATGTAATAGAAACTGAGGCCACCGATGGTGTGTCTATTCCCCCACCAGCAACTACTTGCTATACAGTTAGTATTGTCAACTTACACTCTAGTCCGCCTATTGCCAACCCCCCAGACGAATGATAACTCAATCACAGACAAACAACCTGAAGCCTAAAACA